>NC_083718.1:9919545-10222575 GCF_028564815.1 Eubalaena glacialis | reverse complement strand
TTCACCAAATTTAAAAGCAAGCCAACCCTTTTCCCAAAAGCAGTTCCTCAAGCAAAATTATGTTCCTATAATTTAGTACCTAGTGTTGCCAAAGAGCACGGTAGAAACTTGGTAGTTTCTGAGGGAAAGAGGCTTAGGAGAATAAAGTATCAGATCAAGCCCCTTCAGGATGTTTTCAGACTATGATACTTGTGAACATAAATTCGACTGGGAGAAATATCCTAGCAGAATTTTAATTCTGCCAATGTGCAAAACCACCTCTAGAAGGAAAAACCTAATTTTGCATAATGTCTTCTCCCTAAGTGATTGAATGTTGGTGACGTCTTGCAAAGCTTAAAAATATAGAATCATGGCAGCCCTTGTCATCAGGTCTTAGGACAGCTTCCCTATAAGCAGAGCCTGAGATGTGGATTCTTGCCCCAGGGATTGATTTGAGGGTACGCTGTCTGGTAAAACCTATAAGGGGATGGGGAAGTTGGGAAAGGAAGCTTCCTAGTTAGGAAGCCAGGAAAAGTTGTGGGTTTAGCTGAAGTTTAGGCTTAGCTTGACCCAATGGGGTGTTCTGGAGTGTAATGGCACAGAGGTACACCTGGGAGCTACAGCGGCAGACACTCTCAGGAGCAAGGGAATCTGATAAAAGGGGTCCGGACGGGGCACCAAAAGCATCCATCTCAAATGCAAGTTAGAAGCTTAAAAGAACAGAGTTTCTACTGATTAAAGCCATGTTCCATAAACAGCAATTATCCATGAAGCAGATCATCATTTTGATTTTGCAAATCTGTGGAAGCTATCACTGAACACCTTAAAAATTTGATAGCATATTTGGAATTTTATTTTCTATCAAATGAAGATACATGAATAGGAAATTAATGAATCCAGAATCCATTTCTTCTACCAGGAGATAATTGAAATATAACTGTAACTTTGCAGAATAAATTTTTGGACCTGGCTACTATGGAAGGATTGGAGATAAATTTTAAAAGTATAACATTACTTGCTTCTTCTTGAATAAAATTTAAAATGAATATCGAAGCTTGCTGAAATTGCTTTAAAATCTCTTCTTCCGTTCCTATTAACATACTTATGTGAAACTGGTTTCTGCACTATGAGAATTGAAAGCAAGGAGAATGAAAAACAAAACATAGAACCAGTTTAGATATCATTGTCTCCGTAAGTATCATTCATTCAACCTATATTAGATAAGTTAACAAGCAAAAAGAAAAAGAAGTTCATTTGTAGCTATAAAACTTTTAAATATTGATATACATAGATTGGCTCCAAGAGTGATTTCAGGTGCTTAATATGTGAATCACTATTTCACATGTAAGTTTTGTTGATTCACAACTGAAGAACAACAAAGTTATGACTATAGGAGAGATTTTCTATATTAATAACATATACAAATATTTTCAATGAATAATGCCTTTAAATTTGTAATTATTTATTTTTCACTGTTTTATGCCTGTTCAGATTAGATTTATTGGAGTGCATATATACTTTTTTCTGTTGAAAAGAATAATAAAAATGTTGAGTCTTGTATTTTATATGAATTTTCATTCAATTTTTTAAAATAGTTTAATTTGTATTATATTTTACAAAACTGTCAGTCCAAGATGACTTTGTAGTTAAAAAAAAAAAAAAGAACAAAAGCAAAAAAATCAAGATCCAGCTGCAGCAGCTTGTACTCTGAAACTGTCCAAATCTGACAAAAAAACTATGCTTTTGCTTTAGGCCAGCACCAGGCTAAACTCCTCCCACCCTGGTAGTAAGCAGCCAGCTAAGATCCACCCACCACCAACAACAAGGAATGTACCTTTCCTGACGCCCCACTGACCTGCATGCTTTAGCTGAAGCTTACAAATCCTGGGGTCAGTACTGAGAACAGCATAACCTTTTCTGAGAAAGCTATTTTTTCTTTTACCTCTCATCTCAAAAGCCCACTCCTCACTCTAAATTGGTTATCCTTTCTTTTTCTCTGAAAACAATTAAAGGAATCAGGAAAGAACATCTTTATCTTTCCACCACAAATCCACAAACCCACCTTTTCTTCTCTTCGAAAAGGATGAACTTTTTCTGAGGCCAACTCTCTTTGTATATAAAAAAATTCCATCCGTTTTCTCCTCTCAATCACATTTTGTTATATAATTATGCCTCTGTCTCTTGGCTCTTCAGTTCTCCTCACTCTACTGGATCATTTACACATGTGCTATCATGCTTCACTCCTTAATATGGCTCCTCTCTTCCTCTTCCTCCAGCTCATGCCCCATTTTCCTGCTCCATTTTCTCTAAAACCAAATTAGATTCAGCTTTTCTCCTCACCATTCCAAAGTCACTGCCTCTGTCGATGGCCTTTATCTAACTAAATTCAGTGCTTTACCCTTGGCTCTCATCCTATCTGACCTAGAAGACCATTGATTCCTTTTCTTGAAGCATTTTCTTTACTTGGAATTTAAGACTTGCCAATCTCTTAGTTTTCATTCTACCTCACTGACACCTCCTTTTTAAACTTCTTTGCCAGATTCTCCAGACTTCTAAATGTTGGAATGCCCCAGAGTTCTGTCTCTGGCCCTTTTCTGTTCCCTAGCTGTGTACAAAGCCTAAGTGAAAGGACCACTTTAACTGGTCCTGTAACTTTAAATATCTTCCATTTCTTGATGGCTCCTTAATTTATACCACCAACAGTGGCATTACCCCTAAACTCCAGACTTGTACAGACAACGACTTAATTAACATCTCCACTTGAATGTCTTTTAACATCTCACACTTGATGTGTGCAAATTGAACACCTGGATCCCAGTCTTCCAAATCACTTGATCTCAGCCAGTGTTTCTCATTTAATTAAATGGTGCTGCAATTCGCCCAGTGGTTCTGGCCAACAATTGTGGAGTTACATTTGATTGATCTCTTTCTCTCACAACCTAGAAGTGTAGGTAGAAGCCATGAACATCAACTACAGGCCTGGATCATTAAAAACAGAAGCAGGATTTTCTACTCTCTTTCCTTCTCTATTGAGCCAAGCTGGAGGCACTGTATACTGAGGCCTTAGAGTGTCACAGAGACATTTGAAGGCAACTAGATCCATGAAAAACAACTTGGATGAAAACGTTCCATGCGGGTCATCCAATAAAACAAACATTAGGCTCTTGTGTGAAAGAGAAACGCACATGTGTTGAGTTAAACTACTGAAATTTTGGAGTTGTTTGTTACAACAGTGGCCTGTTCTTACTAATACAGAAGTTCCAACCTAGAAGGATGGTACTAATTATCAACAAAACCAAAATTGATCATGTGCTGCTACTGATTTAGTAGTTAGGAAGCAGGAGGCAAAGGTACTTAAAAAAGCAAGCTTGAAGCCTGGTGAGTCATATTATTTTGTGGCAAAACATTTAGTAAAAATTCACCTGCAACAACTTGAAATGAGGACCACATACTTACTGAACCAATAATTTTAAGGTAGTGCCTGGAAGGAGTCAGAGTGATACTATCCATCGGCTATTATGAGCTGCTTTTTAGAAGACATTACAAGAAAGGGAGCTGCCAATTAAAAAAGCAGCTGATCTTCAGGGAGAGAGCAAAGGGAATGGAGAAAGTCCACCAATCAAGGGCATTATAGGTATGGAAAAGCTAATTGCCCTGGACCATAAATAGTAAGAGACAGAGCCAAAAAAAAAAAAAAAAAAACACTTGAGAAACAAAAGTCCAAGAAAGCTTTCAAATTAAACTAAGTGACTCAGTTTTGCAGGAAAAAAATCAGATTAAGAATATTACCAAAGACTCTTAGTGTCTGTAGCCTCAAGGTAGCTGTAGTTAATCAGAGAGCATGTGGATGGAGATAATAAAGGACAAAGTCAAGCTTGGGAAATCCTTTTAGGTACATATTTGTGTTTATTGCCACATGGAACCGTCTAGAAGCAAATAGATAAAAAGCTTCCTAAGTTTTTGAGGAAATTGTATTGCCAAAGAAACTGCAAGCCTAGTCTAAAAATAGTCTATGACCGCTTGCTGTCTTAAACCCTCTACTGAAATAACCCAAGGGTATTTGATGAGTCTCTGACAAGAAGCAGTGCCACAGCTATATTTCCCCAAAGAGGACATACTCCCTCTCATCCATGTTAGCTTTGGCCATGGAGAATAACAGAAAAGTACTTCTAAAGAGCAGAGGAAGGAACCATGAAAAATTTTAAGGGAGTGTTATTAGAGAACAAAATCAGAGTTAACAGGACCTTTTTCTTACCCCCAGTTAGAAGGTTTTCATAATGTGTGCCCAGTAGACACTAGTAACTGCTACAGTCTAGGGTAGTGACTGCTCTGGATGGTCCATTCTGACCTTTCTGGGCAACTTTTATTGTAATTATTGTGTCCTCACTTTATCATGATATATTGGGTATGGAGATGCATATAATTTTTAGTAACATGTATTTTCAGTTCATACCACAAGCAACAGCTAGATCAGACAGAATAACTGCTCAGCACCTGGAGCACATGGGCCAGCAATTGAATAGGGCTATTGGATAGGATTTTTCAGTTACCTGACTTAGGAAGAAGGGGATGTGTCATATGTACACAGGAGGAGTGCAACGGATATTTGGTGGCCAAACTGGCACATAGTGGCAGAGACTGGCAAGATTTTAAATCTTTTACCTCTTTTTCCTGGGCACTTAGCTTGACTGTATATCACAGTTTTGCTTGCTGGAGTGATGAGATTGAGTTCTGACCAATGGAATAAAGGTGGAAGTAACATGTACCCTTCTAGGTTTGACTCAAAGTATATATCCCAGGAGATCCCCTTTCTCTCTTTCTCTGTCAGGGGCTGCAAGCAAAGGGTTCCAAGGTTATTTGACAAAATCAAAAGATGGAAGGAACTTAAAGTACTACTTGACAAATAGAAACTGGAGAAAACAAGCTCTTCATGTCCAGAAGACTTGCCTAATCAGAAACTGGGCTACTACTGGAATAAGAAATAAAATGTTATTATGTTTTCCATTGAAATGCTGTATTTATTTGTTATGGCAGATAACTTTCTCCACTAATAGAGTAGGTATTATTACTTGTTATTATTATTTTATACTCCATTTATTATATTTTCAACCACCACTTGACTAGAAGTTACTTGAGGGCAAGACAGAGGCTTAGTACTTACTCTGATGACTCATTAAACTTTCTTCCAAAACACATTCACTGGGACCTAACCTCTTAAAGCAATGACATATTCTATACCCCATTATGCTGAAAGGGTAAGTTCAGAGGCATTAGAAGATTAAAATCTGATATGAGAGAACATTTATAGCTCTGCTTTATAGATTTTAGAAAGGTGCTAAAATCAGTACTTCCTGTCCAATATTTGGGCAAAATGTGTTAGCTTTTGGTGTGATGGTGGCTGGGAAAAAAAAATCTCAAGATCAAGGTAGTGTCAGGTGAAACAGAGATAAAGTCAACTTCAGTTTATTTAATTCAAACCTTTAGCATAATTCTCAGTCCAAGAAGAAACAAAAATATTAAATCCTACTGATAAATCCTGAACTTAGCTGTTAAGACTAAAAATTAAGTTAAATTCTGCAATGATATATCTACTGCAGCAATCCCTATTCTTATTAGTGCTACCACATGCATGACAAATTCCTCTGTCATATTCATTCATAAACATTTGTTAAATTATCTGATTCCTATTAAAGAAGCCAAATTGTAATTAACCTCTATGTTTAAAGAGCTTTCACATATTTTTCAAACCTATGTACTCATTAAAATTTAAATAATTTCTAAAAATATCCTCTATAAAATCATTTTTTAAAACAATCTACATGTTTAGAACACTCAAATATTTTATATGAGAAAAACATGAATTTATTTCTGGTGATTTGCTATTAATGACATATACTTTCACCTAACTGAGAAATCTGCTGAAAATAATATAAATTTTATTGTAGTGAAAATAGAAGCCTGAAAACAAATGAGAACTCCTGAGTCAATTATGATGAACTATATACTTTCTTTTCGGTGGGTTATAATTCTCCATTCAAATCAGAAGTGTAAGATTGAAATAACTTTCAAATTCTTTTGCATCATTAATTCCACAAAGATGAGTTTTCGGGATAAAGAATACAAGTGATTTGTGGTTTTAAGTTTAGTGTGAAAGAGAAGTGTCTGGAAATCTAGTGGACAGATTTTGAAGGCAGCAGAGAGAGATACAGTCATGTGGTCACTGGAACTGGCGACTATTGTGAGGAAGAGACCACATGGGCCACTTGAGATCATGCCATTCAGCCCGCAGGTAATGTCTAATTCTCACCCAATTGGTTGGGAAGTGCTGAACTTCATTCCAAGAACACGTCCTTTAACTTCTCTAAGACCCTCTGAAAATTAGCTTGGAAGCTGATCGAACCCTTATTCTAAAAAGTAGAAAATGAGTGAAAACTGTCAGTTACAAGGAAGTCAAGTGGAATTATGGGTATAAACTTTCTCTTAAGTATTGCTAAATCAATAAAGTCAATATCTACTCTGGAAGTACCCAGTGATGATGAGGATTTTGTCCTACCCTACTGGCAGATAGTGTCATCCAAACCTGGAATCAAAAACTAAAATAAAAAATAAGTCAGATGTTACTTAATCTAGCCAGGCACAGGGGGTGCTTAATCTCCTCATCAGGACTGGATTCAGAGTGTGTACGTGGTCAGTGATAAAGGTGCTAATGCCAAATGATCAGAGGAGAAATCCAGGCTAGAATTTGTTCAGATGACCAGGCAACCAGACGGTGGTAGGGAAGGGGGTGTCTGACAAGTCCTTTAGATCAAAACAGTACCTGCAGCTGAACATGGCAATCAGTCTGGGGTAAAAATGAGATGCTGATAAAACACTAGCTGGGCGTGATCAGAAACAACACTAGCCAAAACTCAACTCCTTGAGAGCAGGGCCCAATCCTGTTTCATCTTCACATCCCCCATGCATTATAAATTGCCAATGTGCCTGTGAATGAATTTTTAAAAAACTGGTATCTCAGGGGAAAGATGGACATATGGAGCATTTGGGCTGGGCTTTCATTCACCATCTCACTCTGATGGTAAGTCCATTCTGATATTCAAAAGAACTCTCCTGATAGCTGAATTTTGGTTTCAATGAAGTAAAATCTAGATTTTAGATTCTCAGAAACCCAGTATTTCCTTATCATGCAAAAATATATTTATCAAGAGTCAGAAGAAATGTTCATTTTTCAAGGAAAATTAAATTATGCCACGTAATTCTTTAAAGAGGAGACAAGGCCTGGGTAGTAATTACACAACAGATTTACAGGAAGAACACAGAAAGCATGTTTCCACAACCAGTGGCTTTCTGTCTCTCTCCCTCTCTCAGCTTGTGCCTGTGTATGAATGTGTTTGCTTTTTGCTGTTGTTGTACAAAGGGTAGGATGAGAAGATAAAGCAAACTACTATCTCAAGTAAAAAAAAAAAAAAAATGATGTGTTTGTTCAGGAGAACAAGTTTGGATTATTGTCTGGAGGTTAATTTTCTTAAGAGAATCTACAAATAAATTACACTAACAGGGAGTTCATCAAATGCATTTTTGTTGGTTTTTTTTGGCTAGAATTCCTGAAGGATATATCAGGTAGAGAACAAGTAAGGGAGATGAACTTTTAAAAATCTTCATGATACACACAAATTACCTGATTATATGTTTTCTGATGTAGCAGATTAAAGATAATACTAAATATACTTAGTAAAATTTAAACTCATTTATAGACTAAAAATTACATCTACAAAAGCAAACAAAATCCTTTCTATAATAAAATGTGTTCTTTGAAGACTGAATTATGGGCATAAGATAGTAGCATATTACTACAAGATATAAGTTAAAAGGGAAAAGATATTAGTAAGTTGAATAAAGAATTATTAAATTTACATTGGAACCAACCATGCAGAAGACTGATATATAGTAGATGAATATCATCAAATTCATTATGAAGCCTACAGATAAAATAAATCAGTCTATCTGACAATTATTACAAGGATTATTCTTCTGTCCCATGTGAACACATGTCACAATATTATTTAGTATCATCCTTTAAAAATACAAACCCTTACAAAAAAATCTGCCATGTTAATCTAGTTTTCTAAATGAACACTGCCCAGTAGTCAAAGAATATATAATATTATGTATCACTTTCCAAAATCTTTTCAACCTAATGTCTAAGCCATATCTTCCTCAATTTTGATTAAAACTGAAAGAGCTTGAAGTTGCCTTTCATTTGTTCCTCACCTAGTTAAAACTGAAAAAAAAAATTAGCAGGTAAATTAAAGTTTATAAAAGTCACAAATAGTTGCTGAGGTATCACCTTTTATTAGGAGCAGTGAAATATGCATAGACATTTCTAAATCAGAGCTAACAAATTAAATTGCAAAGTTTAACTTAATATTGCCCAATTTTTGCACATTTACATGGAGAAACAGAATTCTCATCTTTTATTTGGAAATGTACAGTTTGGATAAATGTAGACAAAACATCTGAATGAAAAGTAAAAAACAGTATGTCCAATCATCCATTTATTCTAGTTACTCACATAAATCATAATATATCTGGAAGTTCAGATATTAACAAAAAAAGCCAAGGTAGATATAAGAACAATCAAGATGTTTTATGCTAGCTGCATCAAACATTTGATTTTTAGACACCTAGATTTGTAAATCTCCAGGTGGAATTTCTCAGTTTTATCCAAATACGTAGACATTAGTCAAAACTTATTAGTCCTGGGACTTCCCTGGTAGTCTAGTGGTTAAGACTCCACGCTCCCAATGCAGGCCTGGGTTCGACCTCTGGTCAGAGAACTAGATCCAGCATGCCGCAACTAAAAGATCCCGCGTGTCACAACTAGGACCCGGCGCGGACAAATACATAAATAAATATTAAAAACAAAAAAACTTATTAGTCCTGAAAAACAGACAGCAAGGTAATCTATAAAGTCAGAAAATTTTCCTCCTGTTAGTGAAAACTGCCTTACTATGTAAAAGACACCTATAATCCTTTATATCTTTCTTTTAAAAAACATTCTGAATTTTTCATTTGTTTGCTGTTCATTAAAAACAAATTCCCTTGGCTTCCATATTATCCTCTCGTTTCTCGTCTACCATTTTCACTGTTTATTCTCAGGCATCTTAATTTCCTGTTTTTTCTCTGCTTGCTTAATTTATTTTTTCAGCATTTTTCCCTTGGCCACATTGATTTTTTTCTCACTCTGTGTCATTCAGTCGGTCGCTCTCAATAAATACGTACATTTTGAAAATTCGTTGGGGCATGATTGGTTGTCTCAATAATAGAAAGAAGCATGTTTAATGGGCAGGGACCAGTTATGCTAAAGTCCTGCTGTCTATGGAGTATTCCTTGAAACAGGAAATGGCTCACAGCATGGTAGTAAACATGTTTAAATATTCTGCAGTGAGCATTTAACTCCAATTTACATAAAATCCAGCTAATGTTTAACCTAGGCTACAATTGTAATTTCTTTTGTTTGGAACTTTAACAATCACCTGAAATACCTAAAGTCTCCTTCCTTTTCCTTTTTTGCTCCCTGCAATGCAAGTCTGACACTAAATACACAGAGCTGGGTCAAACTTCACAAACTCAGAGCACAGTCCTCCATAAAACTGCCCTCACTTCAGATACAAGCCTGGAGCCTGGGGGTTCTAGGGCCCCTGCCCTTCTGACAAACGGGCATCAAACTTAGGGGTTCCACTACCCCTGAGTTTCAATAATTCGCTAGAAAAACTTACAGAACTCAGGAATGTGCTATACTTAAAATACAGTTTTTATTACATCAGAAAAGGAAACAAATCAGGATCAGACAAAGAAGAGACGCATAGGGCGAGGTCTGGGTGGGTCCCAAATGCTAATATATCACCATCCAGTTACACTGACGTGTAACAATACACACAGAGTGCTGTTAACTGGAAGCTCACCCAAACCTCCCAGTCTAGAGTTTTTATTGGGATTTCATTACACAGGTACACTTGATTGAATCATTGGCCTGTTAGTTAATTCTGTCTCCTGCCCCCTCCCTCCCTGAAGTCAGTCACATATCAAGTGGCTCAAAAGCCTCTAATTACAAGGTTCGGTCTTTCTAATGTGGTCAGCCCTCATCCTGAGCCACCTCATTAACATAAACTCAGGACTGGTCTAAGGGCACTACCAGGCAAAACAAAGGCACTCCAATCATTCTTGAAATTCCAAGAATTTTGAGACTCCCTCCCAGAAACCAGGGGCAAAGGCCAGACAATTCTTTATTACACAACACTCCCTATTATCTTTCCTTATGTCAGACTCTCATCATCTTTCCAAAGTGTTGTTTTCATTTAAATTATGTTTCTACTTCCAACTTGGTTCTGCTTCAGATCTGTGCTCTGCAATCCTGCCAAAGTAATCTAGCTAAAATGCAATCTGCATGATGTCAGTCCTGTTTAAAGTCCTTTAACAGTGCCCTGAATTTAACAAAGAAATCTAGGTTCCTTAGTGCAGCATACAGCACTTTCTGAGAGCTTCATTGCCTAGTTCTCTAGCCTTACACATATCTCAAGTTACTTATTTTTCCATTTAAAAAACACATCTAATTGTATATCCCTACTAAAGTAACTGATATTATAAAGTAACTGATCTTGGGTGCTGTTGCTCATTCTATTTTCATTTTTAAAAGACCTTTCCCTCCCTCTACTCCTAATTGTCTGCATAACCCACTGTAAGACTCATATTAGGTGAAATTAAATCTTTCTTGTTCTACCCATGTTGGGTGAGCTTCCATTTTTCTGCATTCTCTTGGAAAATCATTTATTTTCTTGTAAAAATTATTTATGCAAATGTCTACACTGAAAAACTGCCCTTGTGGGGTTTGTTAAGAGGAACCCATATATTCAGGTGGCCATTATGGCTTCCAGCTTACATCATAGGTGGTCATGCCATGTGATCAAGCTCTGATCTAAGGGATATAAGAAGTGTTATATAAGACTTCCAAGAAGTGTCCTCAGCACTGATCCTGTCCTCTACCTACTTTTCGCTTGCTAAAGTGAGAATATGCAGACTGGAACCAAATGGTACCATAAAGTGGAAGCCACGTGTAGAGAAAGGTGACATGACCAACAGAAGGAATTGTGTTCTGGATAATTACTGTATTTATCATCTTTGGACTAACTACCTTGATATATTTTTTCCCATAAATGGGAAATAAATGTCTATCTTTATAAACAGCTATTATTTTGGTCACTCCAGCCAAATTCAATACTGATTGCTATTCTTCTCACAAAGTATAAGCTCTTACTATCTTCTTAATTACCAGGAACAAGAACAATAGCTAGAATAGTATGTACTCAGTAATTGTTCACTGAATTGAAATAAAACACAGACGTAAAAGCAATTGATTTCTATTCATAAGGAGATAATGAAGCATTTGTCCAATAATTTATAATAGACTAAGTCCACTGAAATAGGTGTTTGGATAATGACAATTTTAGGTTTCAAATATGTAAAATAAGTGCATGAAATTGGCCAGATGAGTAAATATTTGTTAGATAAAAATTACACATTTTAGAAAGCTGACCAAGATACCCAAATGGCAAAATATATTATAAAAATAACATTTGTATATTTAAATATAAGTGGCTTATTTACTTTAGTATTGGAAAGCTTAAGGTAAAAATGATATTAATCAATATTCAAATTAATGGAAAAATATTTTGGTTTATTTATTTTGTTTGCACTCAATGGGGTATGTCTTTGTCAATGTCAAATCCAATGTTTACCTCTTTTGGCTTCTGTTCTATCACTTCCTCCTGGTTTTCCTCTACTTCGCAGACTCTCTTCTCAGGCTTGTTTGCTGGTCATTCTGTTTCTGCTCAGACGCCAAATGCTGGCGTCCCCTAGGTCCTCTCTATAACCCCCCACACTCCCGGGAATCTCACATGGGCCCACAGCTTTAGCTACCATCTATCTATAAATCTACATCTACCAAATCAATGTTTCCACCCTGGACCTCTCCCTGAAATTCCAGATTTGTCTATCCAAATTTCTTCTTCAATACCCAGAGTCATCTCAGACTTACCATGTTCAAAACAGAATTATTGAACTCCCACATAAGCTACCTTCCACAAACAAACCTGCTTTTATACTCATCTGTTTCTTTTCAGTAGACATCCATTCAGTAGCTCATACCAAAAACGAGATCATGTTCCTGATGTGCTTTATTCATCATATCCATTTATACTTCATGCCAAATTTAACTCTAAAAAATATCTACATCTCTTGAATATACCCAATTCTTTCCAACTAATCTACAATTATCCTAAATCAAACCAACATCTCACTCACCTGGACCATTACAATAGGATCTTACACGATCTCATCTTTTATTTTGTTCTAGGGCTCCTGGTCCTCCTTAAAAACCATTCTCCACATAGCAGCCAACATTATGGTTTTTAAGTGTATAAAAGAACATGCCATTTCTCTACTTAAAATCAGACATTTAATAAATGTTGCAAAAGAATAAATCTGGGTGGGAAAATTCTAAGTGAATATAACTTAAGTGCAGAAGGTTTGGACTGGGTCAGATTTGAGCAAAATGATATTTTGGTATCACACAACTGCTCATTTCATGACGTACAACCATAGAAAAAGCATTGTATCTCTTTGAAATTTTGATCCTTATTGGGTATACATGATACCCAATAGAGATGATGCTGAATAAATGCACCAACATCACACTTTCCAGAGCAAGAAGCCATTCATAGATCTCAAAGTGTAAAAGATTAAGTTGGCTATAAAAATCAATTATATTATAATATCTCTTTCTTAATAATGTGGAACACAGTCTTATAAATAGAGTGATTATTCTAGTCTTGATAAAAGCAATATGAAAATTATAATACAGTTAAATTAAAAAACATTAAAAATTCCTTATATATCGTTCACGTATATTTATAAAATATTATTTCAATACCAGCAGTAAAGTCTTATATCTTTTAAATCAGTGGAGTACAGTTGGTGAATTGTGGTACATTATCACACACAAAAGCAATCCATCAAATATAGGTTGTATCAGTAGGACAATAATACTTTGATCATATGCTTACAATGCATGAAACTGGTGACTTGGTTTCTCATTTATTGCTTCCTTATTAGTTTAACCTGTTTCTCATTCAAATCTAGTAATAAAAATTATTCTACTTGGATTTTTTCTAATGAAAAATTGTAATAAATAAAAAGAATTTCTTAAATATAGAATAGAAATTTTACTTTTATTTTGTTTCACGTCAGAGATTGACTTCTCTAGAGGCAGTTACGTTTCTTCTTCCCAAAT
Source organism: Eubalaena glacialis (assembly GCF_028564815.1). NCBI lineage: Eukaryota > Metazoa > Chordata > Mammalia > Artiodactyla > Balaenidae > Eubalaena > Eubalaena glacialis. Next base: position 10,209,251 of record NC_083718.1, on the reverse strand, counting down.
TATCAGGTTATCCCTTGATTAATCAAAGAATCTCAATAAACAAAGTTATCTAGCCCTCTATTTCTAGGTCAACTTCTTATTATTGAAAATTCTTTTTGTTCCCCACTATATTAGTTTCCATTTGCTACTGTAACATTGTATCACAGACTTAATGGCTTAGAACAACACAAATCTCTCATCTTGCCATTCTAGAGCTCAAAAGATGAACTCTTATTGAGCTAAAAACAAGGTGTCAGCAGGGCAGCATTCCTTCTGGAAACAATAGGAAACAGTCTGTTTCCTTGTCTTTTCCTGCTCCAAGGACACCTGCTTCTCTTGGCTTATGTCCTCTTTCTTCCATCATCACAGCCAGTGCCATCCGGCCAAATGTTTCTCATGCTGCCACCTCCCTGTTCTCTCTTATGTCTCCCTCTTTCACTTTTAAGGTCCTTTGTGATTATATTGAGCCTGCTTAGTCTGTTTGGGCTACTATAACAAAATGCCACAGACTGGGTAGCTTATAAACAACCGTAATTTATTTCTCACAGTTCTGGATGCTGGGAAGTCCAAGATCAAAGCCCTGGCAGTTTGCAATCTTTCACCGTAGCTTCACTTGGCAGAAGAGGCAAGGGAGTTCTCTTGGCCTCTTTGATAAGAGCACCAATCTCAATTATGAGGGCTCTGCCCTCATACCTTAATCACCTCCCAAAGGCCCCCCTTCAACACCATCACAATGAGCATTAGGATTCAACATATGAATTTGGGGGTGAGGGGCACAAACATTCAGTCCATAGCAGGGCCCAACAGGATAATCCAAGATTACCTCCCTACCTTAAGTTCAGCTGACTGGCAACCTGAATTCCATCTGCTACCTTAATTACCCTTTGCCATATAACCTAACATATTCACAGGTTCCTAGAATTGGAACTTGGACATCTTTGAGGAGCCGTTATTCTACCTACCAAAATCACCAACGGCATACAACTACCACTGGGTTGTCAGGGGATAGAGAGAGATACTTTAGAACTTAGTTAACCTTAAAGAGTATAAATGCCATGTTGAAAATTAATTTTCCCTCTCCCAGATTAAACACATTTTTATTCATCTAACCACTCACTCATCAAAACATTAGGTGCCCACTGTACCCACAACACTGAGGATAACTTACAAAACAAGACAGACAAACCCCTTAGTTTGATGAAGTTTATAATTCTTCAGGGGAAAAGGTATACTGGAATTGGTATGAATGTTACAAAGAGTTATACTCAACATTATGGGATTTACTAGGGGTCCCTACACAGTTAGCAGTGGTTGGTTCATTAAAAGAGGTGGAAAATTATTTCAGCTAAAAGAATCATCTCCCACTGGTGAAACAGTAGACACAGAGGCTAATAGAGATGTTATCTGGAGCCTTCTAGGACAGTCCAAATCGCATCATGTGAAAACTCAGTCTGGTTTTAGAACTCTTTGAGGTAAAACTCAGTTTCTTGAAAAAAACTGGAATGTTTACTTTACCATAGCAGGTAAACATTCAGATTGTTAACACTAGTGATCAGATTGTTATAGAACACATCAAAGACATGAAGAAAAGAGTAATGATGGCTTTTACGACAATAACAAAGCAGTATAGTGTATAGCCAATCTAGAGAGAACATTAAGCTCTGTGGGAGCAGTGCTAGAGTATGAAGCCATTTTCTTGTTACTATGGAAACAGCAAAATGTCAACTATTTTTAGAGCTTTGTTCCAAGATTCAACCAGCCATGCTAGTTATCAGTATGTTTAAAGATGCCAGAAACATATGCCAAGTAATATAGCTAGAAATTTAAGTTTGTAAGGTAATTTATTTCTTCTAGAGCATTTTAATAATATGCATGGCCCCTACATTTAATTCTATTTATGCAATTAAATATCCACACTTTATAAGAAATTATATAAACAAGTATTATTTTATATACACAGTTAATAAAATAAGTTACATCCACATACGGTTTTTCAAGGGTGAGTATAACATTATAGTGTTCATAGCTATAAACACTATAATTAACTTGGTACACAGACACTCAATTAGTTGGTCTGTTATCACTTAGCTAATTTCTTTCACCTTCAATAAACAGCTACCGAAAGCGAGGCACCCCACTAGGTTCTGGAAATATAAGGATGACAAAAGTGCCATATTTTTCCCCAAGTACATATTTCCAAACATGAGCTTGACCTTAAGAAGCATGACATTATAAAACCTGACAAAAATTTTAGGACAAACAAATGTTAATTAAGGAGACTGTCTCCAAAAATAAAATGTCTCCAAGAAGCAAAAATGAAGAATGGCTTCATGTTTACCTGTGCAATTTCCTTTGTGTTTGATGCTTAATGAAGCTCCTCTGGCAAACAGGAATCTAAAATCCATTTGTGCAGTATACTTCACATATTGGTATGTAATGGAAAAATAGTAACTTCTATAATTTTATGGGCAAGATATAAACCATGCAATTAGCAAAAATGATGGAGTTAACGAAACTTTGAATTACCAAAAGTAGCATTCACTCATTACTATGTATATATAAGATGTTTATTATTCACGACCTTCATCTCCTCTATGAACATTTTGGGGTTTTACAGACAAACGTAACTACTGAAAGCGATTTGAGAAGAAAGTGATCTGGTAAATTATTCTTACACAGATTTACTTTCTTAGGTTATCACTGATGCCTCCTGAGTTCTGTAGCTAGAGACAACTAATTGAGAGTAACACAGTCAGAAGACATTTTGCAGAAAAAATACCCTCTCATTTGGAGTGATTTAGACACTGTTGCTACCAATCCTGACTGACAAGTTAAAAGTCAAGTTATTAGGCAAATTTATCTAATTTAAGTGGATTAAAATCAGTACAGTTGACCCTTGAAAGACTCGGGAGGGGGGTGTTAATCCCCATATAATTTATGGGGATTTATAGGCCTTCCCTATCCAGGGTTCCTCTGCATCCACATATTCAACCAATAGAGGACCATGTAGTACTGTAGTATTTATTACTGAAAAATATCTGTGTATAAGTGGACCTGGGCTGTTCAAATCCACATTGTTCAAGGGTCAACTGTATTTTGAAATCAGGATAACAAATTATTGTACTGATTAGTTCATTAAAATTGGTGTCCTTTGGTTAAGAGGTGATAGGCAAGCCTTGATAGCAAAAAAGAAAAACAATGTGTGTGCGTGTGTGTGTGTGTGTGTAGGGGGGTGCTGAAATGAGCTAAAGTTGCTATCTCCCTGAAACTTTAACATGCAAAAAACATTTTACAGTATTTCAAAAATACTCATACAGATATCTATGTATTTTAAAATGACATTTGCTGGTACTTTAATGAGAGAGTCACATTACCCAACTGAAGTAAAAAGTTAATAGAATCATCCAGGTAATTGTACTTCAAATTATTTAGATACCTCTAGCAGAAAATAATGTCTTCTCTGGGAACCGCCCTCTGTGGAAGGCTATTGCCCCACCCCCAGTTATGCCCACTCATTGGGGCAACTTGCTTATAGTGATGCAGGACATACAAAGGTCTGGTCCTTGTTAGTCTCTCAATCAATTTCCTACAAATTTCCTATGGTACCTAATATTAATTTACATGACCATGCAGGTTCAAAGCTCCCTGTGGGATCAATTGATGCCCTGTTAAAATGAATTGCTGTTCAGCTTCTCCCTCTGCTGAATCTTGGTCCCTCACGCCCCTACAGGGAATTTCTCCTAAAGCTCTCCCCAGTAAACCTTTTACACTCAAATCTCCATCACAAGAGTCTGTTTCCAGGGAACCCTAATAAATCCCTTAAAAGTATTTGGAGAACTAGAGATAGGCTGTATAACAAAACAAGCAGAGGGTTGAAAAAAGTAGGTTTTCGGCCCCTATTTATTTATTTTCTTATTACTGATTAACTCTTGTAGATCTCACATACTGCCTGTCTGCTTTATTAAGGATTATCCATGAAAACAAATATATTCTTTTACATACTTGTTGCTACTAAATGGGGAATGTGTAGCCAACTTCACACTCCTTGGAGCATATTTTTCTGCATCGATTATCTATGTTAAGTGACACCATGGTAATGTTTTATTTACTTATTTATTTATTTATTTTGTAATGTACAAAGTATACATAACCTAATTTGTGCATTACAGAGCCAAGAATACCCCTCAGGAAGTAACTCACATTTTTCATTTAATAATCAAAAATCTGTTTACAAAATGAGTTAAAGATGTACATACTGGGACTTCCCTGGTGGTGCAGTGGTTAAGAATCCGCCTGCCAATGCAGGAGACACAGGTTCATGCCCTGGCCCAGGAATATCCCACATGCCGTGGAGCAACTAAGCCTGTGCGCCACAACTACTGAGCCTGCGCTCTAGAGCCCACGAGCCACAACTACTGAGCCCACGTGCCTAGAGCCTGTGCTCCGCAACAAAGAGTAGCCCCCGCTCACTGCAACTAGAGAAAGGCCGCGCGCAGCAATGAAGACCCAACACAGCCAAATAAATAAATAAATAAATATATTAAATATATATATATATATATATATATATATATATATCTAAACAGACACCTCACCAAAGAAGATATACAGATGCAAATAAGCATATGAAAAAAAAAAAGATGTACATACTATCCTTATTGTGTAATTGCTGTTATCTTCACTACAATAGACCATATATTTCTGTAACCTCCTACACTTCCTCAGTGCCTAGTACAAAGTACATTTACAATAAATGAATGAATTGATGAATAAAAGATGATTTTTATACTGAGCTACCATATTTATCAATAACCGGCAAACAAGTTAAGGTCAACTAACATTTATGTATTACCTTCTACATGCTATGTCTTATGGTAGAAAGTGAAGCAGGTTAGTGTATAAGAAAGAATCTGTTTGGAAGATCAGATTAACCTGAGTTGAAACCTCAACTTGGCCATTTATTGATGTGATTTTTGAAAGTTAATGAACCACTTCATTTACTTTCATCTTACTGTTTTTGTTTTTTTTTTTTTTGGTCTTCTTTACTTCTTTCCTATTCTCCTCCCTTCCTTCACCCCCTATTTCTTCTTTCCTTCCTTAACCAATATTAATTAGGGTCTATCCACCATATCAAGCACTATGTGGGTGTTAACAAATATGACTGTGCACAGCACAAGTTTTTATCCTCAAATTTATCACTATTTGGAATAATAAACAACAACAAAAAAGGGGGTGTGATAGATTTTTAACTCAGTCTAGAGTATTTGGGGAAGACTTACCAGGACAGACGTTTTCAAAGGTAAGTTCAAAAATATGATTAAGGGGTTATTTTGGTAAGATGTGGAGACAGTGCCTGAAGAGGAGGGAGAGAACTCCAGACAGAGGTTGTAAGTAAAGGATTGTGCAGAGGTGTGAAGGCAAGAGAACAAGGGAGTGTAATGGGAACTCAGTGTAGTTCAATTTTGTGAGAATTATTTATTATGAGTAAAAGAAACCCACTTAGGTCTAACAAAGAAAGAGGCATATGTGATAAGTATCCAGAGGTATCTAACAGAATCCAAGAGGGGGAAGGTAGCCAGGTCCTATGAGCGACTGGAATCTATCCTAGGCAAGCCATCATGAGCTGATGCTCTATTTCTTTGGACCACATGGTGTTTTATCTCTGTTTCATTCAGCATCTCTGTTTCAGTCTTTCCTGTGGTTGCTCTTTTGCTCTTTTTTCTTTTTTTTCCCACATGCAGTGGAAACATTGCTTTCCCAGCCCCACATCTATACCATTACTCATATTTCAGAGATTCAGCAGAATTTGATAAGAGGCCCTTTTCCCCAAATCCAGGTTACTGCAAGTGAAAATTCCCATGGGATCAGACGCCTATCCCAAATCCAACCCTACTCTAAGTGAGTCGGAAAGGGGTTATAGTTTGGACAATGTGGCCCGACCTGAGGGCTTGTTTCTATAGAAGTGGTCATTAAAAGAGGATCACCTCTGTGACTAGAGCATAGAGAGAACAACGGTTGGGTGGAGGAGGGAATGGGATTGAGCAGGGGAGAGAGAAAATATCCATTATCTTGTAAGTTACAGTGAGGACTTTGGACATTATGCTTGGGGTATGGAAAACAGAGATTTGAAAGTGACAGGATGAGATTTTCTTCTTTAGAAAATGTACCTTGTGTGTCCAGCACAGTGTAGGGAGACCTGTGTAGCCCAGGTGAAATACAACTCACTAGTGGCAGAAGTTAAATAGTTTATAGAGACTAGAAATGAAACCAGGTCACAATGAAAACTGCAAGGAGCCTAAAGGATTTACATTGTCCTCAGCGTTACTATGAGAGTTTTTACTGGAGTGGATTCAGGATTTGGGGACCCAAAGCACTGAGAGTTTGGGGATTCTCTTTAATAAAAAAAATTACATTATAAAAATAAAGAATAATTGCAGATACTTATTTCAATCAGAAAAGAGATAACAGTGAACTTAGATTTATGCCCAAATCAACTTCTCCTTAGCCACATTCCACAAATGCTTAAGACATTCCAGGGTCACCCAACAGGAGGGAAATCGTGGCAGAGGAGAAGCTGAAGTCGAAATACACCGTGGTCCTGACTGAATACAGTAAAAATATCTTACCTTTGCAAAAATTTAACATACATAAGACCATATGAACACACTGCTGGGTCTCTTCTAAAGGCACTAAAGGGCGAAGGGTGTTAAAGCTTAAGCTTCATTAGTTTCACTGTACATCCACCTCCAGTTTCTAAATATGACAGATCAAAATCTCCCAGGAAAGCTAAAAATTCTAGGGTCCTTACAAAGCTAAAAACATGTATGTTTGAATCAATCTAATAAATCAGGAAGAGAGTAATGTTATTCCACATGAGCTTGGATGTAGACTTAGAATTCATTTAAGGCTATGCTCAATGACTTACCGCTGTTCTTCTTCTACATACAGTTAGTTAACAGAACAGCATTTTAAATGCCTATACGTCTAGTGGCCAATGCCCTGAAATTGAAAAATACACTGTTTCTTGGAGCTATCTGTTGTTTGAAAAACTTGCGGGTTTAGGTTTACTTTAGAAAATCTACTTAGTTCTAAGGCACTTCTAATTTTTTTTAATGTTTAATATCCTGAGTACACTTAGAGAAATATTCTCTTTCACTTGCTGTAGATGACTGAAAATGAGTGAGTCACTCTTCACTGCCTCTATTCATGCTCTCTGAAGGGGAAGCATCCACATTTAAGAATAATTATCCTAAGGCATTTGTTGTCCTTTGAAAAAGTGTTTTCTAAACAGACACACCAGGAATCCTTTTTTTTACAAGAGCACTCAAAATAGACAACTTTTGAAAATGAGTTCAAAGTTTATTTCCACTGAATGGATGAGAAGGTCTTTGGGGTCAAATGAGGAAAAAAAGTCAAATTTCTTGAACTTTAAAATATTAGGCTATAATAAACATTAGAACAAAAAATTTAAACTTAAAAAATAGATAGATTTTATATCATCCTTGACTTTTTATCCATCCGGATACCGGAAAGTTTCTTCGTTACTCATTTCTAACATAACGTCATTACTTGGTATTTATAAAATATCTCCATGTAGAGCATATCTTTTTATTTTTTGTAATTTGGAGTGTTTGTTGCTTATGAAAAGTGTCAGACTGACATCCCTGGATACCAAAGTCCTCAATTTGTGCCTCAGATAAGCCGTGGGGAAGCACAGTCTTCTCAATGATCCTAGACAACGTAGTTAAACTGTTACAGAGCAGTTTAAGCAATAACTGCATGGCTCAGGGCCTGGCCTCTTTGCTGAATCTGTCAGCCAAGGCACCAATTAACTCAACTACAATTTTTATGATGTGTACCAATTTCACTGAAAAGTGAATACATGGGTGTAGGTTTTACAGTTGCCTCAAGAAACAAAGAGCCTAAACTAATTGCAAAAGCTGTCACCACTGTCATTGAGCCACTGAGTTGAAAAGTTTACTGAGCAATCTTTTTTAGTTTGCTTTGTACCTAAAATCATGATTTTACCTAAAGTAGACTATTTGCCTTGGAGCCAAACATAAAACAAGGAGAAATTCATTAAATAATGATACAAATGCAGACCTTAAGTGTTTTACTTAGATGCTCATAAATTCTATTGTAGCTACTGAACAATCTCATTCTTCTCAGTTATAATGCTTAATAAATTTACTGCTAAAACTCATTCTTAGGCAACATTGAGCCTTCATGAAAATGTTATTTCCAAAATGTATACACGTATTCTGTGTAAGATCTGTTTTTGTGACTTGGTAATGATTCCTGAAGACTGAATGCATGGGTGTCTGCCCTCTTTTGGTTATGAAAATCAGACAGTCTGGTGGATCTGTGAAACTAATATAAAACTGAGAAACCTCTAAGAAAACAGAGGAGTTAGTCTGAGGTGAATGTTGGGGTAGAAAAGAAGAGGGTCGGTAGATGGTTCTGAGTAGAGGAGTCTGGTTCCCAGTGCAGAGCTGAAGCTGGGAGAAAACCTGCATGCTTTTTTCTCGCCTCCACACAGCCCTGGGTGTGCCACTGTCCACCATATGGCTACTGGAGTCAGAAGAGCAACAGTCAGCTCACATCCGGCTGCGATCAAAGACCAAGCTGTCTAGACTGAGAACTGACAAAATATACCTAGAAAGACGAAACGACACTTTTCCTACCCCACTCCCTCACAGACTGGGCTAGAATTAGAGACTTCTGGAAAAGAACAACACCCAAGCATGAAGCCTGGAGAATGTTTTGAAGGGCAAGGTCACCTGCAAGGTCATGTTCAATAGGTGGTAGAGGTCTCTTTGCCCTGAAGCATATTCTCCAAACTCTTCCCTTGAATGCCAGGAACAGAAGCTAAACCCAGACTTTAGCCTCTCTCTCCTCCATAGCTATCTAAGATAGCTGAAATGGAGCTCATGGCCGGGAATAACAAGAAATTCAATGAACAGAAATGCACATAAAACTACAAACTGAATAGTTTATACCACATGAAACAGAATTAGTGTAACTGAGACACAAAAAATATAATAAATAGGTCTAAAATACCCTAAAAGCATTAAAGGCAAAGAATGGGAACAATAAGCAGAAACAGATAGAGACATCTGTGGAATAGATGATATTTGAATTTTAAAAATTAGTAGCTTGGAAAAAGAGCAGAATATATATAGCAGAAAATCATCTTAAGAAACTCCTCAAAAGAAAATACAATGGATAAAAGTAATTGGCAACGCAAAAGAAAAATTAAGACATGGGGAACTTAGTAGTAGGTTTATCAATATCTTTATACCTGAAGTTCCAGACACAAAAAAGTAGAGAGGGGGGAAAAAGCATTGAAAAAATAACGACCAAAAAAATGGCCCAACTACAACATAATCTCAAAACCACTTTAAAATTTTAAAAAATTAAATAATTATATATAAAAAAGCTTCCTAAAAAGACTATGCATTCTATAAACAAAAAACAAACCAAAAAACCCAACAGAATTAAATTGACACTGAACATTCTAATAGTGGATGAAAGAAGAATCTTTTTAAAGTGTTAATGGCAAAGTTCAAACTTGGTACAATTTTATACTCAGCCCAAATTGTCATTTACATGGAAGAGCGAAACGGCATGTTCTCCAGGGCTGCACTGTCTGTAGAACTTTTTGCTTAATAATCATACGTGGATATTGATGACCACCTTGGAATGTGCAATCCTATAACTTCCATTCCACAGAAAGACCATCTTCAAATTTATTCTCAGAAAAACAACTCAAGCAAGAAAATAGATCAAGGGGGGTTTCTATGAGATATATTACAATAGTAAATATTAAAGTAATACGTATTAAATTTTAAAGTAAAGTAATATTTATTAAATGTTGAAGTAAATTTAATATTTACTTTAATACTTTAATATTTAGTTTAATGAGGTTTACTGTCATATAGAAAAATAAAACAAAGCCCAACAAACGAAATAAACATCTATTACAATCAGAACTAAATTGCAAATAATATCAACACAACTGGGTGAAAAAAGAAGAGAATGAGGTATAAGGAGAAAAGAGCATTATATTCAGGGAAAAGATATGGGTATTTATGAGCTTATCAAATAGAAAAAGAAAAAGACAAAATATGTCTGCATATAAGTGTAAAATGTGTAACTTTTAAAAAAGCATAAAATGTTAATCCAGCTACTGGAAGCCAAGAGAAAAGAAAAAATGTGATAAATAGAAAATGTAATTTGCAAAAATAAGTCCTAATATAATAATAGTTTCAATATAGTTGAGTTAAACTCATAAATCAAAAAGACAGATGCTCACATTATAAAAAGCCATCCAGCAATGCTTTATCTTGGAAGAGATAAATTAAGAGAACATGTGAGCATTAAAAATAGGAAATAAAAATACAAGAAACGAAAGCTTCAGAGAGAAGGGAATTAAACAGTATGTGTAAAACAAAGAAAAAGAGAGATGGGGACTTCCCTGGTAGTACAGCGGTTAAGACTCTGAGCTTCCACTGCAGCGGCCGCGGGTTCTATCCCTGGTCCAGGACCTAATATCCCACATGCCATGCAGTGCGGCCAAAAAGTAAGGAAAAAAGAAAGAAAAAGAGAGATGGCATCAAATAGGTAAAAGAAACAATAAATAAATAGATATAATAAACATATTAAAGAAATATAAAACAGTGGAACTATAAGAAAAGTCGATATGTCAGTAAATCGTACTCTGACTACTCATATTCATTTGAGAAATGTATCAAACTGGCAGAAAAAAATAACTGAAGGTACAGAAAATTTGAAGACCACCACAAATTACCCTGAAATATATGTGTGTGTGCACACGCACATATACACATACACTTTACATCTCAAAGAAACACATACTCATATTGAGCATATTTGGAAAACAAACAAAATTGGGCATGTAATATCCAAAATGAAATTGTAACAAATTAGACAAAATCAACAACTTAGAAATTTTGTTTGCTGATGATGAGATAACAACTGAAATCATTAAATGTGAGTGTATATTTAAATTATATATAAATTATGTAAAGGTAAAATAGAAATATATACTTATATGTTTATGTATATCCTGCTATTAAACGTATTATTTGTCTTATAAATAAAATTAGTCAAAAATACTTAGAACCAAATGAAAATGAAAACACTACATTTCAAAAGTATAGGGTATGGACAATAAAGTAGGACTAAAAAGGAAATAAGTTTACGTATATTTAGGCAAAAACAAGACAAATTATAAAAATTATCAAAATATTCGATTTTAAAAGGTGATGAAAGATCAAGAGAGCAAACCCAAGGGAGACAGAGGGAAGAAAATAATAACTATAAGAGTAGAGGTCAGTATTATAAACAATAATAACCAGAAGAAAAGTCAATAGAAAAGACTAACAAAAATTAAAACAAAAACAATAGTGTTTTAGGAAGAAAAAGTAATTCAGCCAAATCTCTGCAGAGTGATAAAATAAATGAGAGCATGCAAATAAACTTTTGAATGTAAAAGAGAAATAACTGCAAACTCAACAGAAGATTAATAGCTTAATAAAAGAACACAGTGAACAAATACACACTAATAAATCTGGAAACTTATGGAACTTAAGAGAAAACAAATAGCCTTTTATAGTCTTATATTTTCTATCTTTTCATTTACTTCAGTTGACTTCATTTACCTCATGGTGCATAATTTTAAGATCTGCTTTAAAATCTTTATCTGATAATTTCAACATCTGGGATATCTTGCAGCTGACATCTTTTTTATTGTCTTTCTTTTGGAAAATAAATTATATTTCCCTGGTTCTTTCAAAGTTGAGTAATTCTGATTTGACCTTGTACAAACATAATATTATATATACTCTGGGTTCAGCTGTAAACTTCTGCAAAATACCACGGTTTTTGTTTCAGAAGGCAATCAACCCTGTTAGTCTTACACTGGAAGTTCTATGTTGCCTTTTATGTGGGTTGGAAGCAATCTCAGTTCGGTTCTCCAAGCCTTTGCTACACTGGTTTGATCTGACCCATGCGCGTGTAGATCAGAGGTTAGTCCGGAATTTGTGAGGGTGTTTCATACACAGGATTAGGGAATCTCCTTATCTGCTTCTCTCCCTCTACCATCATTTTTCAACCTATAGGGGTTCCCTTTCCTGGTTCCTCTGGCCCAAAGGATGGCATGATTTTTGTCAGCATCTTACCTCTGGCAGGGCGTGGCTTCCTGACGGGGACCTATTTCTGAAACATGACCTTGAGAAAAACTAAAAAAAAATTTTTTAAACTTTCCTCCACAATCCACCTGCTTTTGTTCTTGTTCTCAAGCTCTCAAGTAACTGTTTTTGTGTTTTGCAGAGTTGATCATAGTAATCAGTGAGAGGAAGGGCTGAAGCCCATCAGTGTGGTAGAGTGGGTCAGGTTTTGTATTCAGATTTCTGGATGCTAAATAACTCAATAGTATGCTGTTCTCATTTCCAACTCCTTTAAGATCTTGAGCATAGTCACTGAGTTGTCATTTTAAAACAGTGTATTTTTATTGAGAAACTACCATGTGTTAATAAGCACTAGGATGACAGGGATGAAGATGCAATCCCTGATCTCAAGAACTTTGAAAATCAAGAATGAAGACAGTTTAGTAAATAAACAAATGCAGTGTGACAAGGACAACAGTGGAGACACGTATAGGATTCTATGAGAATTCAGAAGAATGCTTAATATAGCCTAACTCTCCCTAGAAGAGGCTATTTCTGTGCTGAATCTTGAAGGATGTGTAGGAATCACGCAGGTGAAGAAGTGAGGGATGGGGAGGAACTCCTAGGCATAGAACAAATAAACAAACAAAAGCAAAGAACATGTTAACTAGAGTAGGGAGGTTGCTGAAAAATGTATGCAATCACAGGAATCAATATTATGTACCACAGAAAAAATGCAGGCTCTTCATGGAGAGATTGATAAAGATTGTATAAATGCTAGAGGAGAGACTTGCTCTTAGTGACACTATGGAAATGGGCAGGAAGACATGGCATAGGGAAAACTAGATGGACTAGGAAACTCTAGTGGTGAACTTGGTGGGGAAAGAGGAAAAACCTCCCTGAATTGAGGCATAGAAAATGAGAATGGAAAGAAGTGAATGGAGTAGATTTGAGGGAGAGTTTGGAACTGATTAGAGAGGGTTTGGTAATGGACTTGATGCTCCAAGTATGGGAGAAGTCTCAGGATATTTCCAGTTCTTGCTTGTTTTATAAGGCAAGTGGTTCTATCAAAGATCAATTTCAAAATCGTAGGCTGGATCTTGAAAGAAAGAAGCTCTGTTTGGTTTAGATCTTGTTGCAACTTGAAATGCTTATGAGTTTCTCACGTGAAGACACCAAATGGGCACTTGGATAAATGCAACTGGACTATGGAAGATGGGTTGGGGCTGGATGTACATCTTCGGGGGTCATGGCATTATGGATGTCAGTGGCAGAAGAGACACTGGGAAATCATTTATTCAAATCATATTATTTTTCAGGGAAACCTCTTCAAATTGAGAGTTAAGTGACTTCTTCAGTTGATAATCTCAAGCAAACTGGGACTGAAATGTGGATATAATGTATTTATATCCAGAGATGTTAATACTGTGCTGCCCTGTACTCTCTCTATGTGGAGTAATACTGTTCTAGAAACTAAAAAGCACACCTTCAGATGCCAGATATGTGAGTGACAAGGTTGATTTTATTTTGTGACGCTTAAAAAGAGTAGCTTCCATTCTTGCTCATAATTTATGTTTAAATTTCCAATGTTAAAGGTAATGGACAGAACAGAAAACAGGAAAACTAGTAGAAATGATGAAGGGATAGAATTTGAGTTTGACTAAACCTAATTTGAAAAATAAGTACCTGAACTAGCTAACAATCTTTAAAGGAAGTAATACGTATAAAAAGTGCCTAACAGAGAAACTCACACAGTAATAAGCTCCCACTCAAGCAATTGTAGTTTTATTAGTTTAAAAAGATAGCCACTGAGGTTATTCCTACGGTGTCCATTAGAATGTGAAAGACTGTTCTGAAACTAATGGCCTAGAAGTGCTAAAGCACTGAGCATTCCAAGGGAGACAAGAGTTACCCAGGTGTGCAGTTATCACCTGAGGATAACTTTCTTGTTCAACGAGTTTCTTCTTGCAAATGAAACAAAATAATATTACCATTGATGAATTCACTATTTCCTCCAAAAGCATGTGTGAAATGTTTCAAATAGCGAGAATTTCCCCATGTAAGGGAACAAAATTTCCCGCCCCAAAATGTGTCTCTTTGGCAGGAGGATTAATTTAGGCTGATAAATTTTAAGAAACAAAAGACAGGAAGACTCCCCCTTAACTGCCTAAAAGAATTCAGATGGAGGCCCTGTTCCTGGAATAGAGCTATCACCAGAGATATCTGCAAAGAATGGGGTAGGAATGGTGGGGGGCAGGGCCTAAAGATCAGAGTCCACTCTGTGTCCCCTTGTCTCTGCACGGTCCAGCAAATATTTGTTTACCAAGCGTTTGCTTTTCCATCTCCATGTGAATTGTCTTCCTCCCCTTTCAAGTCCCAAACCACTATCTCCAACATCCTCTTTTGTCTTTTGCTGAAGATGGTATTTAAGATAAGGGTTTTGGCCATTTTGGTGAGTTACTCAGTTCTCCTGGGTCTCTCCCATGTACATATGTTATTAAACTTTTCTTTGATTTTCTCCTGTTAATCTGTCTCATGTCAATTTAATTTTTAGACCAACCAGAAGAACTTAGAAAGGCAGAGGAAAATTTCTTCCTCCCTGACACCCGTAACTGCTAGAAAACCAGTTCATGGATCAAAACCAGACATATTTTCGCTATAACAGCCCAAAGGTAATGTAGAAATTTTGAAGGTTAAGAGAAGAGATACATTCTCACTTGTCGATACAACTGAATCTGTCTTCATCTCTAACCTTTAACTAATATAAATGCTGTGACTATTCAAGAAAATCTTGATCCAGTTTATTATGTCAATTGTGAGATGAAGAGGAGTGGTTAGTTGAACTTCCTTTTATCGTGATTTCAATAAATGTACATTACACTTACAGTGATCAAAACCACAGATATGTGAAAACAACAATGAAGCATGAAAGTGCTGTTAAGCTACTGAAGTCGCTCTGTTACACACTCAGATGTCTGTCCAGTGAAGCACTGCCCTGCTGCCAGCTGGGCTAGCCTGGAATATTTCTATAATTGTGATATATGGAGGCAAGTCTGTGCTGATAAAAAAAAAACAAAACAAAGAGTAATAGGCCTTAACCCTGGTAATTACCAGCCTGCAACAATTTGAGCATGAAAATATTTTCTTAAGTTCCATGAATCAGGAAGAAATTTGGATTAAATGGCCTCTTAGGGATCACTTCTACTCTAAGAATCTATGATGCTGAAATTTTTTCAGTGATGTGTAGAAACTCCTCTCTGGCCCTTCAGAAAATCCTCATCCACAAAATCCTGTTAAAATCTCTTGATCTAGTCAAGCAGACATATTTTTTCTCTCCAAACCTTATAAATGTATACTCAACAAATTACAGATTTTCTTTATATTGACTAAGAATAAGGGAACTCTGACTAATGAACTCTCCTTGAGGGAAGTCTTTGGATATTAACTCACTATGATTGTGACTCTTTGATTTCTTCAGCAGCTAACACATTTCGCACATATCATCAGTAGTATCACATATTAATCATAGTGTTAAATTACAAACAACAAAGACAAGCCCTGCCTAATTTAAGCCAGAATGAAAAATACTGATTGAATTTTAAGTTGTTTATAGAATTTCTGGGAGAGTTGGGAGGTTAGGACACAAGAAAGGGAAGCTGTGCAGCCAGACCAGAGCCAGAATCATGCCCAAAAATATCACTCCTGGGTTGGCATGGCTGCCTGCTGCCATCGCCGTGCACCCTGGCACCTGAAGTTGGTGTCACTGACACTGTTGGCACCAATCTCAGGATGCTTCCCCTGTTACTGCTGGCCCTGCCACCCACGGAGATGGACATCGCTGCCTCTCCAGTCATTTCTGGAAGCAATTCTTCACTCTGTTCATTTGAATCCATTTCTTCAGATTCAAAGTCCCAGGAGATAACATCTAATCAGCCACCCTTAGATTATGCGCATGTGCCTCAGGTTCCAAGGTACAGAAAGGCAAATGGGTGGCTTTCCTCCTAGACACAGAAGTCAGAGACTTTCTCAGGAGTACACAGCCAAGAGAATTACAAATAATAAAAGGGCCCAATGAATAGCTGCAGAAACGAACAGAGGAATGAATAAATGAATGAAATGGTCAACTTGCACCCAAAAAATGCACTTCAAATAGACAAAGATTTATACTATAATGTAGAGATGTGAAAAGTCTATCATGAATAGTAAACTTTTTTTTTTTAGTAAGAAGATATCCACAATGAGCACCTTACTATACAATTTAAATAAACCAAGAGCAGCAAGTAGCATGCTGAAGAGAAGGAAAGAGAAGAGAGACAAGGGTTGGAGCATTAAGAAAACTCCATTGGATCCACACCTTGCTCTATTCCATATGCTTTAGAAATTCAGATCAAGTTGAGACATAAAACTGCAATCAACAGCTAGTTTACTGACAGAGCTAGGTTAGGTGAGGCCACTTAGAGCAGGAGTCAAATGGATCTAATGACTCCCTACAGTCTCTATGTCCAGACAGAAGAGAAAGAAGAAAGAGAAGCAAATGCCCAATGTCAAGAACACTCACCTGATTAAAACACAACTCACTTTACTTCTATAGAAAGGAGTAGGGCAAGAAGTTAAGATTACTTAAGGAAATATAGGATCAAGATAAATTCATAAATAGGATCAATATTTATTAATCTTAAACTTTCACTGTCAATCCTAAGAATTAACCATGGTGTAACCATTCCACATATGGGATGAATTGTGTCCCCCCCAAAATTTAAAGTCCTAATCCCCCAATACCTCCGAATGTCGCTATATTTGAAAACAGGGTCATTGCAGATGTAAACAGGTAAGATGAGGTCATACTGAAATAGGTTAGGCCCCTATTTTAATATGACAAGTGTCCTTACAAAAAGGGTAAACTGGGACAGAAGCACACAGAGACAGAATGCCATATGGAGAAGGCGGCAGAAATCTAGGTGATTCTTCTATACACCAAGGAAAGCAAAGATTGCCAGCAAACCACCAGAAGCTAGATTCTTTCTCACAGCCCTCAAAAGGAACCGACCCTGCCAACACCTTGATCTCAGGCTTGTAGCTTCCAGAACCGTGAGATAAATTTCTGCTGTTTAAGCCACTTAGTTTGTGGTACTCTTGTTATGGCAGACCTAGCAAATTCATACGGAGCTCTAGGGAGATCAGCAAAACTCAGGAGAGTCTGTATCCTATTCACCAAAGACACTGCCAATTATAACCACTGCTGCCTTGAAGCTTCTCTTTAGTCTAAGATGTCCTTCTTTCTACTGTTCTATTTCTCCCACTTTTCAGGATGAAATTACTTCAACAAAGTATGTATTGTACTTATTGTCTCTACTCTTGTTTCATGCCAACCTCAAAATAGAGCAATCTAACTTGTCACTCACCACTTCACTAATATTGCCTCCTTGAAGGTCATGAGTGACTCCTACTTTTAAATTCATTACATGATGTTCAGAACTCTTTTTGATTGTTTCCTCTTCCAGGTTTATTGATTTTTTAAAATGACTATTATGATATATTTTATTATAATTTATCATAATCAATTTTTTAAATTGTTAGCTACTATAATATATTCTCCAGCAATTTCATTTAGCTTTTATGGATTTGAAGACCCACAGTTATTCTTTTCCTCTCCTTCTGGGAACCTATGTGGAAATGATCTTACGGATACTACCTCTATATTGACTACATCAGAATCTACATCTTCAACTTCGACATCTCTCATGAGTTGCAGATACGTATTTCCAAAGTTTTGGTGAACACCTCCACCTGACTGTTCATACGCATCTCATTTAAGACTAAACTGATCATCTTTACTGCTGTTGACACCCGTTCCTCACAGACTCCTCCACAGATAATTTTACCAAAACCCACCCCCAAGCCTAGGAGTCTTCCTTCTCATTCCACATCCAGCAAGCCATCAGGACTGATAGACAATTTTTCTTTACAAATAAAATTTCAAATATAACACACTTAAAACTCTTTCATTAACAAACACACAATATTCTTAAGCATATACAGCAATATTTGACACTTTCCTAAATACTCCAAGCTATAGCAAACATATTTTTCAATAGACTGACTTTGAGCAAGCTTTCTTTGTCTACCTCAAGATCAAGTGTGTGTACTTCCTGTATGTTCTCTTAATATCTATACCACTACTGACAGTACTGGAATTTTAAACTCTCTGTTCAGCTTTCTATATATTTCCTCAGTTGTGAGCTCCTCAAGAGTAAAAAGTCTTAATTCCATGGCTCAGCAACCAGGACAGTGATTGTAAGGATGATTGACTACATTTGTTGAATAACTGGAAGCCACTAGAGTGTTTGGAAGCACTTGTTATTTCCAATGATATCAGATCTCTAAAGATAGAGGGGGAGAGAGAGAGAGAGAGAGAGAGAACTTTTACATCAAATGACTGAACTTGAATTACTTCCTCAAAATGTCAGAATTCCCCAAAGAGTAAAATATCACTGACACAGGTAAAAAGTGTATTGCTTTACCCTTGGGGTTTCTTTTAAGATATGAAGCAGCAATAATCTGAACTGCAGCATACCTCCTTTTTAGAAGGAAGCATATTCTAGGTTTCTCTTTCTCTATCTGTGTACATTACCGGAAACAAGGCAAGTTAAGTCCCCAAAAGGAAATCTAGGTGTTGCTTATGGTAGAGATATTATGTTGGAAAAAAAGACAAATGGAAATTCACAACATTCCTTTCCCACCACATTCATTTAACAAATTTGGCTTTTACAAATGATTCTCTTTCAACAAAGGTTTCTACAGCTTAAAAAAAAAAACAATTACCAGTATAGACAAATGTACCTTGTTGTCGAAACCAAGTTCCTGGTCAGATGCACAGTGAGGCCAAACAAACCAAAACGCCAGAATTTGGAGCAGAAAAAGATTTATTGCAAGGGCCAAGCAAGGAGAATGGGTGGCTCATGCTCAAAAGACCCGAACTCCCTGATGGTTTTCAGGGAAGAGTTTTCATGGGCAAAATTTGGAGTGAAGGCAGTAGGGTGTGTGATATTCTTCTGATTGGTTGGTGGCGAGGTAACAGGGTGGTGTTCCAGGAATCTTGTGTTCAGTCTGAAGTTACCATCCTCCACCAGGGTGGGGGCCTTAGTTCTTGTAGAACTCAAAAATATTTTGTTATGTGTATCCCTTGAGGGAGAACCAGGACTCTGTCCCACTGCTACACTACTGTTTCTTGACTGCCTTTCCTTTGTTTCTGCATTCCCTCACTCCTCTAACTAGTAACTGTTTGAATCTACCCTTTGGAACTCAAGGAAGGTCTAGCAGGTTGAAACATTTTTCCTACAAACAAGAAATTGGGGACACAGAAGGGCTTTTGTACCCAGGAGGGCCCCATAGGGTCCTGCTCGATTTCAAAATGATGAATGCAATAAATAGATGATGAAATCCAGAATGCTGGTGAGGTGTGTATGACTTTGGAGAGGAAGCTGATACAGCCAGTGTAAAAAATTTAATTCCTCAAAATCCAATATAAAGAAATATTATCTTTTCCTATGAAATGATAAACTGTTACATGAAGTAACAACAAAAGTCACAAAGGGCAAAACATTAGATTATTGATGGTTCTAGTTCTGATTCTGGTTCCTTCTTGAACATATTTAGAAAACACAGGTGTACAAGTGAAACCGAGCAGGACCCTGTGGGCTCCTCCTGGGTACAAATCCTTTCCTGTTCTATTTCTTGCTTGTAGGAAAAAGGCTTCAGCCTCCTAGACCTTCCTGAATACCTTAGGGCAGATTCAAACAATTGCTAATCAGGGAAGTGAATAAATACAAAAACAAAGGAGGAGCAATCAAGAAACAATAGCGCAGCTATGGGTCAGGGATCTGGTTCCTCCTCAAAGGATATACATAACAATATTTTTGAGTTCTTCTGTAGGAACTAAGGCCCCCACCCTGGTGAAGGATGGTAACTTCAGGCTGAGCACAAGATTCCTGGAACACCACCCTGTTACCTCACCACCAACCAATCAGAAGAAAGTCATACACCCTGCAGCCCTCACCCCAAATTTTGCCCATAAAAACTCGTCCCTGAAAACCATCAGGGAGTTCGGGTCTTTTGAGCATGAGCCACCTGTTCTCCTTGCTTGGCCCTGCAATAAACCATTCTCTGCTGCAAACTCTGATGTTTTGGTTTGTTTGGCCTCACTGTGTGTTGGCACTCGACCTTGCATTCAGTGACATAATGCCCACTCTACTTTTAAAAACCCACCTTCCTAAAAACCTCATTGCTCTAGCTGTTCTAAAATAGTAGACCCTTAGACATCCCTGTCTCTTGTATCAAAAATATCAAATGAAATATTAGAGTCTGGAGACACATTTTGTATGTACGCACTGTTGCGGAGGAAAAAATTTTCCTCTGCCCTTGTAAGTTCTTCTGGCTGGTCTAAGAAGTAAATTGATATGAGACAGATTAACATGAGAAAATCACACTAAAGTTTAATAACATGTATACATGGGAGAGAACCAGCAAAACTGAGTAACCCACCAAAATGGCCTAAACCCTCACTTTCAAAACCATCTTCAGCTAAAGACAAAAGTGGATGTCAGGGCTAGTGGTCTGGGACTTCAAAGGAGAGAAAGGCAATTCACATGGAGCAAATGTCTGGTAAACAAATGTTTGCTGGGCCTTGTAGAGAGAGACAACCGGTCAAAGCGGACTCTAATCTCTAGGCCCTGCTGAGTTTCCCCCATCGTTCTGAGCCCATATTCCCTGCAGATGTCTCTGGTGTTAGCTCTATTCCAGGAACAGACCCTTTATCTAGATTCTTTCAGGCAGCTAAGGGGGAGGTTAAAAAAAAAAAAAAAAAAAAAAGACTTACTAAGTCTTCTGTTTCATAAAAAATAATCAGCCTAAAATAAACCTCAGACCAAAGAGACATATTTTGAGGTGGCAAATTTTGCTCCCCTACAGCACCAGAGCAGTAAAATCAGATGCTGTCAAGGAAAGTTAACAAAAATTAATAAAAATACGAAAGCATCAGTACCTCTAAAAGTGACAGCCACTGGTCATTTCTAAAAAAAAAATAAAAATAAAAGCCAATCCAAAGATGCCAGATTTTATGAAATTATTTTCCAAGAGAAGCAATAAAAATATTTTTAGTCAAAAATCTTCAATGTTTAAATACCGATCCATTCTTTTATAACACAGTGCAGGCAAAAACAAAACAAGTCTGCAGCTCTACCTGCAGGCAGCCAGTCTGCCACCTCTGGTTTACAAAAGTCCTTGCTACTCTCCTTGATAACAAGAGAAACAATTTGTGTTGGGTTTTTCTACATAGGGATTTTAATTCATTAAATAGCTTAGTTTTTCATACTATACTATTTTGTAATGCTTTGTGGTCCCTCATGCATGGGTCACTTCTCTCCAACTGCTGCTTCCTTGAGGGTAGAGGTAAGCTTATATTTCTTTGTTTTCTTTCTCAGAAATAAATTCACAGTGGGTATTCAGTACCTCCTTGTTGGTGGGATAATATAATAAGTGTCCTGAGAAGCCCAGTTCAGCTTGGCTCTTCTAAGCCCTTTGAACACATAACACAACTAGCAAAGATATTTCAGAAAATATCCTTCTGGATACATGACTTAGCCTATCATTTGGCTCTTAAATCAAAAGGAAAAATGGTAAACAAATACTTCTGTAGCTCTACTTCTGTGTTTCATATTAAAAAGTCTGAATTGTGTTAAATGCAGGCTTAATTCAATTTCGTTGATTTACTGAACTGACTGAATTCCAACTAAGTGTCACAGTCTTCTAGGTGCTGCAGATGAAGCAGTTAACAAAGCGAAGTTCCTGTCTTTACGTCCAGTACATTTTTACAAGGGGTTTTGCAAATAATATGCTTACCACAAAGTCTGTTTTTACTGGTCTTTATTCTAACCTTGGAAAATATTCAATGTTAAAGATAAAATTTTTTGATTTATGGTCTCTTCTTAGGTGAATACAAGAAGTCCTCTTACAAACTTTTAAGTAATTATACTCAATAATTAAACGATCAAGAAAGATCCATTCTATTTTGTTTAAATGATTCAAAGGGAATTGAAAGTAATGGTCTATCCGGCAGAGTTGTGTGTAATTATTTTCCATTATTATTTGCAATAGACCAGAACTTAAGCTTGGAAATATACAGTGCTATAGGGGATATTACAGAAGAGTCTAGAAACTAAGTAGGCTTGTACAGTGTTGTACTAAGTAGCATTTTATGGTTGTTGTATAAAATAACATATTGCTATTGCCATTAGTGCAGCTAGCCTGCAGATTCAGACCTTCAGGAATAAACCCTGATGGGGTGATCACTGACTGATGCTAACATTTTGCTCTCAGCAACACATACTTGCAAACGAAACAGCATGTATTTGCTGTGACCTTGGGGAAACATCAGTTTCCTAAAGATAAACTGACCAACAAATATAAAAGGCACGTAATCCCAAACTAATCAAACATAAAACAACTTAAATAACTGGCATTCAGGAAATGAGCGTAATAAAAAGGAGTGCAGAATCATGTCCTTATCTTGAATTCCTTTTACAAAAGTTGCAAAAGTTAGAAGGATGGCCACTGCTTACACAAGTACTTCAGTATTTTATTGATTTATTTTTTTTTTTCCTCAAGCTGTTCCAAGGCTCCAGGCCTCCCAGGAAGCAGAAAGTTCTACTGCCATTCCTTCTGAGGCTGCCCTTCCATGTTTATCTCTGGGTGAATGTGGGAGAGAAGGCCTATGCTAGAGCCAGGGCTTCTTGGCAAGCTTGATAAATCAACAGCAATTAGTAGCGTTTCCTGCCAGGCAAGACTCAAGCAGTAGTGGGTGACTTTCTGATCTCTGGTTCAGTGCCTGCTTCTTCCCCCTGCAGCTCATCCACTGGCACAGTCCTCTTGCTCCTTAAAGTGCCTTCCTGCTTTCCAGATGACCAGACAACACCTTTGCAAACATGGTAGCCGTTAGTCAAACTTAATGAAACAACTTATTTTTTCTTAATATTGATAAATTACGTAATGAAGTAGATGTTCTTTAGTTCATATAGAGCGAGACAGTTCTTGAAAAAGAAAGTGCACAGTATAGGAAATAAATTTGTTTAGGATATGACTTTGTGCTCTTTAATCTCCAAAATTACAATGAAGAATAATGCATAAGTTGAGAAATTTGGTGATTAGTTCTTGTCTCTGGCATTTTGTGTTTAACAAGGTTTCATGGGGGAGACTGCATAACAGAAACCAATAGAATTAGGTCCTGTTTCTCATTCTGTATTCAGAACAGTCAAAAGACTCAAAAGAAATCTTATTTGGAAAAGCCCTGGAAGCCATCTACGTCAACGTCCTTAAATTTCCGAGAGAGAGGACTTTTAGTCTTTCAGTGAAAACTAACTGTGAGAGGGTCATTACTGTAGTACTGCGTATTGCAGTCAGCTTTACTCATCAGACAGTTCTAGGCAAAACCTGCCTTTTGCAAATCCGCCCATTGGTAAGAGTTCTGCCTTTCAGAGACACAAGGAGAAGCAGGTTATGTCTCCAGATAAACTAAATTAACATATATTCCACATAGGGACTATTTAGTGAAATATGGAGTAAAAAGTGAATGCGAAATCAATACCTGGGGACCTTAAGTGTGGAAGTACTGTGGGAGACACTTCAGTCATGCATTAAATATTTATTAAGTTATGCACAACGCTGGGCACTGGCAAAGTTCGTTAAACTGTGTGAACAATACAACTTCTAAATGTATATATTTGGCTGAAGTGCATGCAATTCTTTCAAAATTCACCCAGTTTTTATAAATGGTATATGCCAATTTATATTTCTTTGTATTTTATAATTGTATGTTCGAGGTCAGTAACCCTCAACCTTCTCAAAGCCACACTTCCAGACCTACCTCCAGCACGCACCATTTGCTCCATGTGACCTGAGCTACTCATCCTTTTCCTAAACATCATTTTGTTTTTATTCAACTATGACTCTGATTCCTTCCTTCTAACAGTTTCTTTTATCCCTTGGAAAGATCGGTTGCAATCCTGCATACGTAACTCCTTGTGAAGCTTTTCTCTGACTGTAGTCAGAGAAGAAATTTCATAGCAAATTTATAAACAAGTGGTTTTCCATATTGCATCTTAAGTGTATCCCCAACAAATTCCATTTCTAATTAATGCTATCTTCTTATGGGGAAATATATAAACTGGTTATGTCTGGGCTACGCCTGGAGAAATGGGCACTTCTCAATCTAAATGTCCTCCTAAAAGAAGCTCTGAGTTCAGTAGACCTACCGCTTGATAAAGGAGACTCATGAAGAAAAGGGTCAGAATATTTCACAAAAGAGGAGGCTGGAGTGAGAACTGTGAAGGAGAAAGTTCAGAATGATAGTATGTATAAGTCTTATCTCTGGTTATGGTAATAACATAGAAATATGTCAAGAAATTTTAGGTCAGGACTCAAGACTGGAAATAGTTATAAAAACACTGGAAACTTTGTAACTTTCACATGTATATCTTTTTTTTTTAACTTTTAAAATTTTTTTTTTAAACATCTTTATTGAAGTATAATTGCTTTACAATGGTGTGTTAGTTTCTGCTTTATAACAAAGTGAATCAGTTATACATATACATATGTTCCCATATCTCTTCCCTCTTGCAACTCCCTCCCTCCCACTTAAAATTTTTTTAAAAGAAGCAACTTTTTAGTTAAGCAAGGTATATTTGTCAACAGGTCTGACGTCCTGACATTCAGTTCTCATCCTGCCATCCTTCCATTTCATTCCTACTAATGCCCGTCAAAAACGTTCTATTAATGAAGGACTGATTTAATTTGATCAATGGAAAATTCCACTCTGGTCTTAGCCCTGATGACTGTCTCAGAACCTCCTTCAACTGGTTACTGAGGACACCTTGCTGAATATGAAAGTCTCAGTCAGACAAGCGCATATGGAGAAGTGCACTGGTGGCCACTGGCCTGGACTGCATCTAAGAAATCCACAACCGGCCACATATAGAGAGGAGAAGACTAGAGGCCCGGAAACGTGGATAGCCTATTTAGTAGAAGGTTGTTGAAGACCATCTAACTTGATGCCAAAGATCACAGCTTCCCAGTATCATAAGCTGCACCTATCCAATACTGCTGTGCAACTACAACAAATGCCTTGTTAGAAAAGGTAAAAACAAAAAACAAAAAAAAACTCATCTATTTTGTTTTTAACCACTTAACTAAGATGACCAAAAAAAAAAAAAAATAGTGAAAAGGAATAGCTGCAGGGGTTTTGAGGGATTTAGGGGCATATCAAGGAAAGAAAAATATGAGCATGAGAGGCAGTTACCACACACAATGGTGACCGGGTGGCACTTGGACAGGGTTGAATGAGAGGCGAAGTCTCTCACAGCATGAGATGGTCCAGAGGCTTACAGTGAGGGTGCCACCATCCAGAAGGGTATGAAGGCAAGAGAACTCCCAGGAGAGAAGGGGATCAGAGAGGAGGCTTGCAAGTCTAGGTGATGTCACTCAGCAGCATGGCTGGGAGTCTCTGGGTCAGACAGCTCCAAAAGGGCAGCTGCAGTGGCCTGGGGTCTCTATGGCCTGGGGCTATCTTATCTATTGCCAGCAGATGGGGAGTAAGATTCTGCGGGGGGGTATACATAGCACGCAGGCCCTAACTGGCTAAAAATCTGCTTGTTTGGGCTATTTTTAAATAATTGGATGTATAAACATCTGAGTTTGGCACTAGCAGGCTTTTGAGCTAACGGGTCTCAGCTTGAAGTAAAGAAATAAGCAACATAGGGGCCAATACACAGAGGCCATCTTTGGCTTATTTATATAACGATAGGAAAAAGGGAAGATTGCACCTCTTTTCTGGAGACCATTTTAATAGGACACAGACACAGCATGAGACTCAGGACTGTATATTCTAAGACAAGAAGGAAGAACAAAAGGAGTTCAGGGGGATCTGAGAAGCTAGCTGAAGGCTTAGTGGTGGAAAGGCCTTAAAAGTTCCAGTAAAGGTCTGCAGTCTGTAGCTCCCACCAGGAGCCAATGATTCTTTAGTGAAGAGCAAATTCCCTTATGCTTTCAAAAGCCCTTCCCCATTTCTTCTTACTTCAATATCACAGGTACAGTTCTTTTACAACAAATATAAATCAATTTCTTATCAGTTGAAAGCTCTGTAATTTCTTTTGTCTTCTTTAAGCATTTCTGCAGATGTTAACCTTTACAACCAGTGCACACTTGATGTTGTGCAAAATTATGTTTAAGCGCTATATTCTACCTAAAACAAGGACCATAATTTTTGTCCCAAATTTAGATTATAACCTTTAAAAGTATTTATTTAAAGTGTACTGTGTGTCAGTCTGTATCCAGACCTTGGGAGGAAGGTTTGAGATGAAAAGAGCCAGCTCCTGGCCTCACAGAGCTGTGTTAATGGGTCAGCTAGGACTCCAGTATGTAACCAGACTGTTTTTCTACACAGCTTGAGTGGAAGGAATCGTGCAGCTCCAATCCATTCTGGGGCTGTGTTAGTTAAGCCTACAATAAGTTAGTTATTGTAGGAAATCCAGTCATCCAGCAGCAATAATTCCTTCCATTATGCATTTTGGGTGTCTTCTAGGGTTTTATGTCTGTGGAGCGAACACAATCTGGTCCAGGTCACTTCTATATAGGTGAGCTGACTACAAGAAAGAGGAAACTTGAGTGATATTCTGCAAGGACAGAATCTGGCAAAGTTCCCGGTTCCTATGAAGTCCATATGTGCTAAAGCAGATTCACTCCTTATGTTAGGAAATCGTAGGGGAAACTTATTCACTCCCCAGTGTAACCTTTCTGGGAGGATTCACATTTAATTAGGATCTCTGAATTAAAGATCTTTCACATTTCTGTTGTTTCATGGGTATAAGGTTTAAGAAATTCAGGTTGTACAATAGGTTATCAGGGCCACTAATGCCGAAGAACTATGTCTTAAGCGTGAGGTGCCTCAGTAAGTGGGAGAGTGCTGTGCCATCTTCCTAGGCAGGCAATTGCTGCCTACACCAATGAAGTCTTAGCAAAGTGTTAGGTCTGTGGTACAGGAGTGTATTGGTTTGCTAGGGCTGCCATAAAAAAGTACCACAGACTGGGTGACATAAACAACAGAAATTTATTATTTCACTGTTCTGGAGGATAGAAGTCTAAGATCAAGATGTTAGTAGGGTTGGTTTCTTCTGAGACCTCACTCCTTGGTTTGTGGATGATCTTTTTTCTCTCTTCTGTCTTTACTTGGTCTTCTCTGTGCATGTCTGTGTCCTAAAATCTTTTTATAAAGAGTCTAGTCACGTTGGATTAGGGTCCACCCATATAACCTCATTTAACCTTATTTTCAGGTGCTGGGGATTAGGAGTTTAGCATGACTTAAGGGGGGGACACAATTCAGTCCATAACAAGAGTGGTGACTGAACATGTCAAGCTACTGATGCCATATTTGCTTAATGAGAACACTGTGGATAATTTGCCTGAATCAGGCTAAATAAAGACATCTCTTCATCTTGAACACAATCATCGATTTCAGTTTATTATTTATATACAAGCACTATATGAGAGACAAGAAAGCTTCAATAGCACTAAGTCATGGTTAGTAAGGGTGTCTGCTCTTTACAAAACCAATAACCCTATTTTGAGTCAGAATGATCCATTCTTCTAAAATAATTGGCACTCCTTCCCCTGTAGTCAGGTATTCTATCTTCTCTAATACCAAAGGATACAATTCTCCAAAAAATGATCTCCCATAATCGTAAGGTGATTTTCTGTGGCTGCTTATTCTGTGATAGAGTTACCGACTCTCATTAAAGGAAAGAAAATCACATACTTAATCTCTGTTGGGGCCAACCCCCTGTATGCACACAATTCATATACAGCTGAAAACAGTGGCAGGTACGTTCTATGCAAAGAATGGGAGCTACAAGAGTACAAGCACAGAGAGGAGATGGCTGACAAAGAACAACAGTATTTGGTATGAAAGCAGTTTAGGGAAGGTATGTCTGGTGGCAGAAGGCGAGACGGAAAGAAGGGGAAGTAAGTTACAAAGGACCTGGAACATGAAGCTAAAGAATTTCAAGTTTATTCTGAAAGTTTTTCCTCTGTTGTTGTTTTCTTTTTAAAGGAAAATTTGTTTTTCTTCTTTCATAAATGATCCATTACTCAGAGTATCTGCCTCTTGGGAGTTATGGAACAACAGAAGTCACAGGTACTCACTGTCATCATAATATTCTTAAAGCTTTAAGTTTATGAAAATATTTTAGGTAGGTGCTCTCAATATGTGATGGATTACAATGCATACAAAATTATTCAGCAATGTAACATGTACACTAGAGGGATCTGAGTTAAATGACTACATTTTCATAAACAAGAAGAAGACACTGAAAACAGATATCTTACTTAAAATATGTCATATAATTCTTAGTTTTAAAGGTCAAGTGAAGACATAATTAATTGAGGGAAATTCTTAAATCCTTTATTAAATTTCTTTTAAATGCAAATGGTCTCTGAATTCATTTGGAAGATACTATCATATCACACCACCTGATAAACAATAAACTCAAATTCAGACACTGAATCAAACTATGGAGGTTAATATCTATGCCTTTAAAATATTTATGGCACTACTTTATTCCTCATGAGTGAAATACTGCTAGTTGAGTCTTTACTTCTGGATTTAACTAGGAGTTTTGTAGAGAAAGCATTCCACAACAGGTCTGAAATGTCCTGGTGCTTGCTTTTTTACATCCTCATCCATGGGCTCATCCTCACTTCATTTATTTCAACAGAAAGCTGACATTTGTCTAATATTATTTCTAGGTTATCGCTCCCAGGCTTTTGACCTTTATCCTCCAATCAGAAATGTCCTTTTCATAGGTCGTCCTGCATAATACAGAAAATCTCTGTTCAGTAAAACACTCCATTCCTCATAGTTTCTTCATATGGGCAGTGAAACTTGAAAGTTTCCTATTCTGTCAACTTATCAACTTACTTCATCATCTGTCTTCTTTAATTTAATGAAAAAGTATTATACAATAAAAGAGTTGTATATATATTAAAGAAAAATTTTTTCTGATGCTTGTTAAAATAGTAAGGAAGATTTTATTCACAACTATTGCAATGGGTGTCAGTACTATTAAAATAAAGGAGAGAGATGGGGCTCAATTCCAAATACAAGGATAAGTGGGGATTTATAGCCAGTGAACAGGATAAAGAGGATAATGAAAATGGAAAACTATTAAGAGAAGATGTCAAGTGTAGGGGAATTCTTGCTAAACCAACTTAACAGGATTCTTGCTGAAGGCCAGCCAGAGTGATCAAGGGTGGGAGATGAAAAATCTGATCAGGTATCAAGGGTGATCAGATATCAAAAGTGAAGGTGATTCTCACTAAACTGACATAGGATTTTTGCTAAAACTGGGGTAGGCAGGCTGAAGAGAAGGCCCAAAGACAAGGCCTAGTTGAAAAGAGGGCTCAGAGGAGGCTGACTAAAGTTTGGTCAAGGAGAGAGTCTTTGTCAGTAACCTATAGTCAGTCTTCCTTTTTATAGGAAATATAAGTTATCTCACATTAAGCTTTTTTTTCTTCCCCCTAGTCCATAGGCTAATCAAAGGGATTTGTTAGTTAAATAATCAATGCTTTCTCTGGAAACTACTCTTCAACTGTTGCAAAATAAAGTTAGGAACAGTAAATGTATGATATCTTATCCAGGATTCTGGTGAAAACTTCCCAACTCAATCTCTGCATATCATCTTGTAGTGTTTGTTTCCCACTTTAAAAAATACATTATTCTTTGCCAAAATGTGTGTAAAAGTTTTTATGACTCAAAATACTATGCTTACTCCCTCCATGTTCTTGAATTTTAATTTTTCTCCCATTTAAACGTTCTTTTTTTAACTCTTTCCAGATTCTCTGACACATACATATATATCTGAACTACTCAGATGTGTCTGAAATTCACTGCTGAACCATTTTTATCTTCAACTAATACTGTATACACAGTGTTAGATCTTTGTGAGGAGAGGCTTTTGGCACTAGGCACTGTAAAGAATTATGTTGACATCCCATCTTTATCTATCTCACTATTTTAAGTTCTTTCCTCATTCCCCTTTCTAAACCTGTGAATAGTACTTTAAGCATAATATATTGCCTTTTTCCCAGCACTTTAGTTTTGGAAATGCCTACTTTTGCATAACTTTAAGAAAAACAATCTTGACTTACATGACCAACAATACATGCTTTCTTCAAAAATCAGAAAAATTATTCTAAACTTCCTTCATATTTTTACTTATTTCCCCAAAGTTCAACAAATCGTCTGCCATTTTCTGGCTCTTTGTGATATACCACTGTGCTTAGTGCATCTTGACCTCTGACATTCTTGTCAACCTGCGTAGCGGTACTTTTGTAAAAATTTCCTAAATCAATGTTGAATAATGTCAGAGGCTGCAGTCTGGATGGCCTCCCTCTCATCCTGTAAATGCCACCGTTAACACGCTTTGTATCACTGTGCTGGTCATTTCATCTTCTCATACATCACTAAAATCAGCAGGGAAATTTTTTTCCCAAAAGCCCTAAAAGTCTTTATTCATAAACAAGACCATCAGATGAAGATGCATTTTTACTCATTTAAGAGCTTGAGTTAAGCTTCAGTTCTTCTCTACTAATAAATGTGTTTCTTTATTCCTTGTTGCCTGACATTCACCTGCATGATTCCCCCTTCAGCTATTATGACATGACCCTCCTTCACAAACAACATGAAAAGGTTGTCTTCTCTTTCATTTCCATTACTATAGTGACTATGTACTGGACCGATCATCCCAATGAAAACAACAAAAAATATTAAATAAAATTTTAAATTCTTCATATCATATGTGAGATCTAGAAGACATAAACGGTTACTGGGGCCAAAAACTATATGAAGACAGGAACACATCAAGCAAAGTGCTAATGTCAGCTTTTCACCTTAAGGAAATTCAGTATGTAGGAATCTACCTGCTTGCTAAGTAACTTCTACAGAGTATCTGCTTAGTTGCTCTTGGTCAGGGCTGTCTATTTTGTTGTAATCCTGACACTGTCTGAGGATAATCACAAGCCTTTCCACTGTCCCTGCTGCTGAAACCTCACATCTGCAGCTTTCTTGTCCCAACACCAGGTTTTTCCATTCCATTAATTGCCTTGGTATTTATGAAGAATTCCCAGCTGGCTTCTCCATACCATCTAACAGAGGTACAGGAATCTGTGAAGTTGGGCCCAGTCACCTTTCTCAACAACTGCTACTATACTAATCCCATGTCATTTGAACTTGGTACCATGCCAAACATGAGAATTTTCTGAGAAGCTTGCAGGAAGAAAGAAGGAACAGAGGGAGGGAGGGAGGAAGGAAAGAAGGAAGGAAAAGGGGAAAAAATTGCTCACAATTTTTATATTTCCTCAAATCTATCTGGATCCTTCCAGCCACCCTGTACCTCAGGTTTAGATTTCAAGATGGGACTGAGAGAACTGTGTCTCAAAATTTCTCTTTCTGGTTCTCTCTCTTCTGATGTTGCCCACCTTGTTCTTATCTTCATGCTCTCTCTTAAGCATCCCTCAGCACAACCCTGAGTTTCTTTCTGTCATGAGCTTCTGTGAAACGTTCCTTGTTCTCTGATTGGATGTAGCCAACCCTACAAGTCATCATTCCACTCATTTATCAAAAATATATTAAGCATCTACCATCAGCCAGGACTATTTTAGACCCTAAGGACTGAAGCACTGAGTGATAAATGAGATAGACAAAATCCTTGCTCTGATATAGCTTACTTGCTAGAGGGTGAAGACAGATAATATACAATTTTAATATAATATAAATTAAGAAAACATCACAGATTACTAAGTGCTCTGCACATATTTAAACCAGGGTGAAAACATATAGAGTAACGGAGTGTTAAATACATATACAGTAATTATACTGAGGAATCAGGGAAGATTTCTTATAAGGGTGACATTAACCTGAGATTTTAATCATATGGAGTTAACCATGTAAAGATAATGAAGAGGAACAATCCAGGCAGAAAACAAGACCAAGATGGCTGAAGTGCAATCAGTAAAGAGGAAAGTTTATTGAAATTTTGCAGCAGTCAGAACATATAAGACTGCTAAGGAAAAGTGCCTGACCTCATTCTAAGTGCAATGGGAAATCACTGGTGGGACTGACATCTTAAAATACCCATCTGGCTAGAGCCTAGAGGAGTGATTCTTTAACATTTTAGTCTCAGTATTCTTTTAAATTGCTGAAAGTTTTAAGGACCACAAAAAGCTTTTGTTTATGTAGTGTGTATCCATTGATATTTATGGTATTAGAAATTAAAGCTAAGAAATATGATAATGTTTTTAATTAATTCACTTAAAAACAAACTCATTACATGTCAACAAAAATAACAGATTTTTGTTGAAAGTAACTATTTTTCAAAACATAAAAAGAATGAGAATATTGGCATTGCTTTATATTCTTGCAAATCACTTTAATGTCTGTCTGAATAAAAGAGAGCTATATTCTTATATCTGGTTCTGCATTAAATCTACTGCAATATGCTCTTGGGTTGAAATATCTGAAACAATTTGGCCTCCCACAGATATACAGTTGGAAGAAGGAGGAGAATGTTAATAATCTTTTCGATAACTGTGGATACTCTTCTATGATACTACACCAAAACTTTACAAGTGATAGTTTCTTAAAAATTAGTTGCAATGTGTAATTTGAAACTATTGGTGAGTTTCTTACACTTTGTTATTGTAAAATCTCTTGCTGAATCTCGCATTTAGGAGGAAGTACTTTACCCCTATGTGATTTGGTAAAACAAACATTATTCATTAGAAAAATATTAGTTGCATGAGTTATGCATCTCTTCCTTATGTTAACAAATTTCATTAAACAATTTTTTTAAATCACATTTCTTATTATCACCAGTGACCTCACCAGTCAAGTGTTTAAGTTTTGGAAACTTGTCAATCTCACAGTAGCAAATCCAGTTTTCCAAACTTCTGATTTTTCTCTCAGTAGCTCAAATTTTATCGTTGGCAATAAACACTGTCAGTTGTTCTCCTTGACGTGACAATGTTGCTTCATTCATTTTAGACAATGTCCGAATACCTTCCTATGTCTGAATAACTTCAGTTTTTCTGTCTGTAATCTTTCAAGTAAAAAATGGTGTTCCATGAATAAGAAGCTGCTAATTCACCCCACAACACAAACAACTGAACAGTGTTTTGCCTTACACAAACATCATACCTTTGTATGCAGCAGAAGTGCTTCGTGTGTACTTCCCATTTGGTCACACAAAATACTGGAAAGACATATGCTTATTAGTTGGAGGTCAATAAATTTAATATTTTTTTCAGTTTATCAAGGACATTCATAAATTAAACTTACTTCTTTTCAACTGTGAGTGTGTGGGGATGACAAACATAATGACTAGTAGTGGTTTTGTGTCACTGCTTCATTTGTACTAAGGCACCAGCTGTTTACCCAGCATAACTTTTGCATCATCTGTGCAAATGTTCACACAGTCAAAAAGGCAACTAACATATTAGTATTACTATAAAAATACTTTTGACCTTAAGGACTATCTGAGTCTAACAGTCTCGGGGATCCCCTGAAGTCTGTGGACCTGACTTTAAGAACCACTGGTCTAGAGAACAACTGGGGAGGAGGGTGAAAACAGAAGCAGCTGGCAAGTTTTTTGCAGTTTTGGAAGAAAAAAATATGGAGTTTACATTCAACATGCAAGTAATGAAACTATAAAGAAGTAAACAAATTCAGGATATGTTTTGGTGACAGAATCAACAGAACTTACTGTTGGATGTGTTATGAGAATGAAGGAAAGAGAAGAATCAATGACAACTCCAAGATTTTGCCCTCAGCAAACAGAGAATCTCCATTATAAAGATGAAGAAGATGGGCAGGGGCAGATTTGGAGAGAGAAGATGAAAAGCTTAACTATGGGAGTTCCACAGACCCCCTTTCCATATCCTGGAAAACTTGGCTTTTCTTCTCTAGATCTAAAAAGTCTAGTGTCTAATTTAAAACCAGAAACTGAACAAAATTTTTGTTCTAGGCATTTTCTCCTACCTCCTTCATCTTTCCTGTTTACTTAGTTTGTCATGGGGAAATAACCAGGTAAATAAAACACCTCCTAACTTCATGATCTCCCCAAAAAAACCTTAATGAAGAAGGGTAACATTAGAGAACAGTCTTCATATCACCCTCACTTCTGGTATCAATTGCAAGTTTGGGGTTTCCCAAGACCACCCTCACTTCTGAGACCAATTGCGAATTCAGTAGGTCCCAAGACCATGTTTACTTTGACACCAATTACAAGTTTGGGGGTCCTTAAGACCCCTTACCCCCTCTGATAACCCATTAGACTCACAGAACTCACTGAAAGCTGTTATGTGTATACTCATAGTTACAGTTTACTACAGTGAAGACATACAGATTAAAATCAACCAAGGGAAGAAACACATGGGACAGAGTCCAGGAAAGTCCAAGCATGGAGTTTCCAGTTGTCCTCTCCCAGTGGAGTCACAGACAGTGCTAACTTTTCCAGCAGTGATGTGTGATGATACACACTGCCAACCAGGGAAGTTCACCCAAGCCATGGTGTTCAGAGTCTATACTAGGGTTTGGTCATATAGAATTGTCAACTGCTCACATAGCTGACCTCACTTCCTAGGCAACTCTGGAGTTTGAGCTGACAACAGATAATGCAAAGTTCCCACCATAAATCACATCTTTGTACTATGTGGCAAGACTCAAGATCCCCCGGTAAACACTTTTATCAGATAAGACATCCCCAGGGCTTTGACATAATCTTCCCCAATCCAAGGGCAAAGGCCAGACCTCTCATTGAGCAAGGGTAAATTCTTTACTGCACTGACCAAGGATTTTGTTCTAGGTAGTTTCTTCTATCTCTTTCATCTTTCCGTTTGGCTTAGCCTTAATGCTTAAATGGCCAAATAACTAAAATACTCCTCACCTCTCTAACCCAACCCCCCACACCAAAAAAAAAAAAAACTTAATGAGAAAGGAAAACACAGTGGGTGGGTATTTCAAAAAATTTTTTTAGATCTATGTAAAGATTTTGCTATAGTACTTGACTAACATATTTTGAGAATTTTCTATGTGGTAGGTACTGCAATTTTAAGTTTCATGATCTTATAAGTAGTATTCACGTCCTAATTTTATAGGTGAGGAAACTGAGGCTCAAAGATGTTAAACAATTTGACAAGTCATACTCAGAGAGTATGTGGCACAGCCAAGGTACAAATCCAAGTGTGACTCTGGACAGTCTTCCCCTGACTGCTAAGCTGTACACCTCAATAAAAGGGAGGTATGTATCTGTCTCACAAGTATTACTATTATAATCATTTTCAGTCCCTTCTCCTACACACCTGAATTTATTGGGAATGAAATTCATTCATCTAGGTAAAATTTACTTTTTAAAGATTTTTATTTTATCTAATTCTGGGCACTGGACTTTCTTAGCAGTGTCTTCCATATTTTATGGCAAAGTCTTCTACAATTTGCATGGCTATGAGAGCTTCCTTCTCACAAAAATACAAGGTTATACACCATTACTCCTCCTTTAAGTACAAAACCTAAGGTACTCTTAATTTTTATTCTCCTTGCTTAGTATACTCTACCCACTGCACACTATACTCAATACTATATAATATATCCTCCATAATATACCTTTGGCTATTTCCTACATCACCAACAGTTTCTCTTTCTATGTGTAAAGCATCTTTTAGGTGGTTTTCCCCATTTTCCCTTGTCACAGTTTATATCACCATATTTCCTTATCCAAATATATCTTTCACTGAAAGACTTTTACTGAAAGCATAAAAATAATCACAGGAGTCTTTGAAGCAATTCTTTCACCTTTCCCCCACTCCACAGTTATTTTCAATGATAATCAACTTTCAGAGACAAAACACCATGAAATACTTTTAATAGTCATGTTCTCCTTCTCCTTTTTATTTATATAATCTCCAAAACAAATCCATCCTTTCAGTAGATCTTAAGTACCAACAGATCTCCTTATTTCCAGCAATTTCAAACACAATACGTTGTCACTGGCTCTACACTAAAGGAAATGAAAAGTGGAAAGAACCATCTGGCAGCATGAGTACTCACAATAAATCTCCCCTCAAAAGGGCTCCAAAATTATCTGTCTAGGCATCTTCCCTACCTCCTGTTCAACTGCATTCTCTTCCTTGCCCTTTCCCTGTTTTATTTTTTCCTTTATCGTTTCCATTCTGTTATGTCCACCCACATTCTTTTAACCCTCTCTATTATCTCTCCACTTAGAGGTTTCCAAATGTATCTGAGAAGACACATTCTTGGTGTTTTTATCTGCAGCTGTAGGTATGGTTAGAGTTCAGAATGTGAGTCTCCCCATTTTGGCGGATTTGCTTCTGTTGCTGTCTGTCACTTTACATTTATTTCTTCAACCTGGTTCTGCATCACTTATAAAAGCAGCCATTATTATTCTTTACTGTAAATCCACTTCTTTGAACTAATGTAACATCTAGTTTAACTGGTTCTTCTTCCTTTTTTCTTTAAGGAAATTCTACTTACATACCTAGGTAAAAATTTTAATTTTTAACTCAGTACGTTATCATCCCATTTACAAAGGTTTAAAGAAGAAAAAGAGGTTAACTTCTCAAGGTCACTAAGCCAGAAAATGACAGACAGTTCTTGCAAATAAAGTCCCTTATTTAGGGAACCACATTATTTGTAAGTTGCAATATAATAAATGTTATATTATATTAACTTAATATTATATCAATATTAGTATAAAACATTATAGTATTAATTATGACAAAGCCAATATATTGTATTAATATATAGTACATTATATTAATATAGTATATACTAACACACTATATTAATATATCATAATAAATGTTATATGTAGTTTTAAAATATACAACACTTATTTAAAAATCAAATCACCAAAATATGATTTTTGTAAGGATTTAACTGAGGAAAATGCTATTTTTTGCAAAATGCTTTATTTCAACTCAATTATCATGATCTTTCCTTTATATATTCTAAAAATTATTTTTGCCTTGGAACTTCTTGATGAGACAAACATAGGTTTTCTCTGGTGACAAATAAAATGATGCTATGTTGGTTCTTCATCACAATTATATCACCATAAAAGTGTTGGCACAATTAAGGTTTTTAGTAGAAGTAAACTTACAATGAATATTCATGTGATTTTTGATATATTACTGAAACATTTCCTATGAGTAGTAGACTTAATTCACAGGTAAATTCCTTCAAAACATGTAATTTTAACTTTCAGCACTTCAACTTACATTGCAGGTAAAATGGAATATTTAAGCTAATCTTTCTTAACATCATAAATAGAATCACTTACATCAACAAGCAGTTTCTATGTTAATTCCAGCACTACCAACTTCCCCTTCATTTAAATGTAATAATATTTAAAAGGTATTTCACTGTAGAACTTTTAACAGGATGATGATAATTTCTTGTGAAAACAAATTTAAAATTAAATATCAAAATTCCATTCTGAATTTTGAAGGATTCTAACTAAGGGCCAGATCCCCTGATATCTTTCCCTATAAGATGTATTTGAACAAGTAATTGGGGCTTCCTTTTTGTGTCATTCAGGATAGGTAAGGTTAGGTTGTGGTAATAAGTTAACTCCCAAATCTCAGTGATTGAAGCCTAAAATGATACATTTTTTAGCTTCCATTACATGTTTATCGAGGGGCACAATATGGGACTCAGCTCATCACAATCCCTCTAGGTCCCATACCAATAGAGCCACCCTCATCACAACTGGTCCTAGTATCTGGAAATACTGCCTGACCACTGCCCACCTGTCCTCCCCCACCACCATGTGAATTCAATATTTTTTTCACGATTTTCTGTTTTATTTTCTTTGTTCTTTCTCACTCCCAATCTCTCTCCGTATCTCTAAATTCATAGTCCATCATCTCCAATTTAGAATTTGTTGGTTTATTTGTGATCTCTCCTTTTAGAAGTTTCCAATTGCT
Organism: Eubalaena glacialis; assembly: GCF_028564815.1. Lineage (NCBI taxonomy): Eukaryota > Metazoa > Chordata > Mammalia > Artiodactyla > Balaenidae > Eubalaena > Eubalaena glacialis. The sequence goes on along the minus strand of NC_083718.1, from coordinate 10,170,981 downwards.
ATTGAGAATAGAAGTACACCATAATTATGTCTAAATCTAGGAGGATACAGAGAGTTCTGAAGTTGTTGCACCATCAATTAAACGCTCAGTCCTAGCTCACTGGCCCATAGCTCACTGGCCATAACTAGTCATTTGACTGCATCCAACAACAGTGACTTAGTAAATATAATAAGCCTGGAATGCAGAGTCAGAAATATTTAGTGAATGTAATTAATATTAGACAGCCCACTCTCTGATCACCTACTTTCACTTCCAAGTCCATAGACATCTTCCCCACTCCCAAAAGGAAATAACTCCAAAGTCCCATAAAGTCAAGACCCAAACTTCAAAGTCCATGATCTCTAAGTGATGAGCAGTAGGCACTACAGCAGGTCTAGATAGGACCCTTTCTTAATGCATAGATATATCAGAAAATTGTGTGCTCGACCTCCAAAAAATCTGCAGTGGTTCAACAAAAACAGGACAATCAAAATAAGCATTCCCATTCACAAATGGGAAGAAAGGAAAGTACACAGATGTCATTGGTCCGCAGCAATTCTGAAATCTCATGGGCCTTTCAGCTACAAGAAGACCCCATACTGGCTGTGGTAAATGTATCTCAGTTAGGCCCTGATTCCATGCTCAGGAAGTGTTGGTCTTTGACCTCTTTGATCCTTAGCTCTGCCTCCAAAGATATCTTCTCTCTTCTGTTATCCTGTTATCCTATAACCTAACTCATCAAGAGGTTTTAACAATGGCCAAACCCCTGACTGCATTCTTGCTGCATGGCTGAATTTTAATCAACCTTTGTTCAAGAAATTTCCTAAAATTATCTCCTACTGGTCAGGACTGAGAAGAAATTGCTTTTTCCAATTGTACAATTTCTCACATTTTTGGAGTCTCTCTAGGCTCTTTCATTTCTGCTTATAAGCTGGCCAATTATTTCTGGATCCATCTCTTCATCTATTCATCTTTTCATTTTCCAAACTCAGCCAACAGTAACCAACACACATTACTAACATTCTATTTCCCAAACACTTTCCTTAAAGTTACAAGGTCAGAAGATAAATTATCCACATTGCAAATGATGACATTTGACAGTTTTATCATGCGTTTCTCCACTACCTAACAAGGATGACTCTCCTTCTAGTCTCTAATAATAGTTTACTCCTAAGAAAACTTCTTAAAGCAATGTAAAATACATTGTTTGGTTATTATTGCATTTGGCTTCTGGTGCCAAATTTGTATCAGTGAGGATAGGCTAGTTTAGGCTATGGAAGAAAAGGGAAGGGAAGGGAGGGAAAGGGAAGGGAACTCCTAAATCTCAATACTTTTTTTAAAAAAAAGAGTTTTAGTTTTTGCTCTCCTTATACATACATGGTAATTTGGCAACAGACCTCTACACATAGTCTTCATGCAGAGAACTAATTTGCCAGGGAAACCTCTTAAATATTGATGCTTATGTATCATTCCTTATGTATTGGTTTTCTATTCCTTTGTAAAAAAAACTACCACAAACTCAATGGTGTAAAGCATCACTTAAAACAATGCACGCTTATTATCGCATAGTTATTGTGGGTCAGGGCCTGGGTACAATATAGCTTGGTCTTTTGCTTGGGGCATCACAAGATGGCAATCTTCGTGTTAGCTGGCCTACATTGCTTACAGAACTCACGGTACTCTTCCAAAATCACATGGTTGTCTGCAGAATTCAGCTCTTTGTGGATGTATGACAGAGGTCTCCTTTTGCCTGGTGACTGCTAGCCAGGGTCTGATCTCAGGTCCTAAGCACCACTCGTCCTTTGCCACATGCCCCTCTTACAGACAACTTGGCAGCTCACTTCAGTAGGTCAGCAGGAGAATTCCTCTTTTAAGGAATCAAATGATTATCAAACCCATGCAGAATAATTCGAGTAATTCAAAACCAACTGATTAGGGACCTTAATTACATCTGCAAAATCCTTTCATCTTTGACATATAATGTAACCTAATGACAGGAATGATATCTTGTTCACAGACTTTGTCCACTTCAAGGGAGAGAGGGTTATATATGGAAGGTACACTAGGGAGGAATTTTGAGGGTCATCTGAGATTTCTGTCACATATTATAAGAAGAAAAAAAAAATTCTCAATAGAGAATTTTTGAGGGTCTTACCCTGCCACTCAATACCCAGCCCACAGCTGACTTCTGATAAGCCATTGACTAGAACTAGCCTCACGGCTCTGCTGAACCACAGAAGGCAATGAACTGCAATCCTGCCATATTTCTGGGAATATTAAGTCATCCAATTGTTGGCCCCCACATGGCCTACAGCTAGAAAAATGTGTAGAAATCACTATCCACTACCTTGAAGGAAACAAATATTTGAGATATCTATAACACAGCTTCAAAACCAGTGATGGGAGAAGGCAACATTTTAGGTTTTTTATTGATCTTACATATTAGTTTGGGTGTAAAGCACAGATCTGGAATATGGAAGGAAAGGAAACTCAACCTCTCTGAGGTTGAAGAACATCCCTTTGGTCATACAGGGGGTTAGTAACAGAGCTAGCATTTAACCTAGTTTGTCTATGCTCTGTCCACTGCACCAAGCTATCTTCTGTGTATGTGGACTGTGTAGAAACACTGTAATGTGAATTGCCAGAGTACTGGAAGTTTGAAGTAAAGATTTTTTTATGCTTCACAGCCTAAATGTCCATCAACAGAGAAATGGATAAAGATGTGGTACATATACACAGTGGAATATTACTCAGCCATAAAAAGGAATGAAACTGTGTCATTTGCAGAGACATGGATGGACCTAGAGAGTGTCATACAAAGTAAAGTAAGTCAGAAAGAGAAAAACAAATATCGTACATTAACGCACATATGTGGAATCTAGAAAAATGGTATAGATGGTCTTATTTGCAAAGCAGAAAAGAAACACAGACATAGAGAACAAACATATGGATACCAAGGGGGAAAGGGGGTGGTGCTTGACACAGCAGTGTAAAGCAACTATACTCCAATAAAAATTTTTTTTAAAAAAGAAAGAAAGAAAGAAAAAGAAAGGGGACCCTTGTACACTTTTAGTATGGAATGTAAACTGGTACAACCACTATAGAAAACAGTACGCAGGTTCCTCAAAAATTTTTAAATAGAACTATCATATAATCCAGCACTCCCACTTCTAGATATTTGGGTTTCCAAAGGAAATAAAACCATTATCTTGAAAAAACAAACAAACAAAAAAGATTTTTTATGCTTGATAAGTAATAATCATCTAGTTATTTTTTCATTGATTCATTTATTTATCAAACAGGTATTGTGCCATTTACCACATTTCAGTCATTAGCTCTGAAGCTGAAAGAAAACTATATTAAGACACAAACCAGGGGCTTCCCTGGTGGCGCAGTGGTTGAGGGTCTGCCTGCCAATGCAGGGGACACGGGTTCGAGCCCTGGTCTGGGAAGATCCCACAGGCCGCGGAGCGGCTGGGCCCATGAGCCACAATTGCTGAGCCTGCGCGTCTGGAGCCTGTGCTCCGCAACAAGAGAGGCCGCGATAGTGAGAGGCCCGCGCACCGCGATGAAGAGTGGCCCCCACTTGCCGCAACTAGAGAAAGCCCTCGCACAGAAACGAAGACCCAACACAGCCATGAATAAATAAATAATAAATAAAAATTAAAAAAAAAAAAAAAGACACAACCCAGTACTTTTTTTTCCTTAGGCCTAAAGATAAATGTGTAGAAGACTCTTCTGAAGTTTCATACTTAATAGTAAAGACAATGAGACATATCATAACCTCCCAAACACTGTGCTCTCCTTCCTTCTTAGTACAAGAACTCCGTTGTTCTGTACTGCAGCAACATGACTATGTTCTGCCTGTGAGATGTAAGTGGAAGCCTTGGGATCTCTAGTTTAACAGTCAGATATAATTCTGATACATCTCTCTACCAATGCCCTTGTCACCATTCTTACAGAATACAGTATCCATGAAGATGATGTGCCCAATATCCTGGTTTCTCAATTTCTTAGCCTTATCAACCCCAAAGATCTGTGTTTTCTACTTGACCCCACCCTGTCATCCACATCTTTATCTTGATTCATAGCATGAGTTTATTTCTTAAGCTTTTTTTCACTTAGTGTTAAAATGTCACATTACTTCCTCCCTGTACCTTACTCTCAGCTAATGACCTGCCATGCACACTGGGCCTTTACACTTGCTGTCCCCTCTGCCTAGGTGCTTTTCTCTAGACATGTGCATGGCTGGTTTCTTCTGGGCTTAAATATTACTTTTTACAAAATGCATTCCCTGCCTATCTAAGATCAAGTGCCCCATCTCCCTGATTAAATTCCTTAACAGTTTTCATTATCTAAAATTATTTACATGTTTACTTCCAATTTCTCTTCCTCTTTAACATAAGGAGGGGTTTTTGGTCTGTCATTTTTTCCACTGATATATACCAAGGACAGAGAATGGTGCCTTATAAGTAGAAACTGAATAAATACTTATCAAACAAATACATTATTGTATGGTTTTATAATGTTTCTATAGAAAAGAGCCCTGCTGGAAAGTGGTTAAATGAATTAATGAATGAATTAGCAGTGAAATGATTTGGACCAATGAGGTGAGGAAGTGGGAGGCACTCCTTTTTGATATAGCAAAATTTTTTAAAAATTTAAGGACGAAACTTTTACTAATGTTAAAAAAAACTTTTAAGCATCACATGTAAGGTATTTATTAAAGAAGAATGTCTTTATCAACCTGAGTTTTTTACTTATTACATAACAATTTCTGTTTGTAGTTTTATCAAATTTGAGAGTGTATTTTGCATGGTATACTTTGTTGCATATACAAAATTCATTTTGCACAGACCTGAGAAATACCTCAAAGTGACAGAAAATTGACAGGCAATCATCTGCCATATAAAAATAACAGTGAGTTTGGCTTTTTCATCAAATAATGAGGGTATGTTGGGGTGGAATACCATGAAATATAGACCACATAGCATACATACAAATCACGATAGGGCTTACTGAGGGCTTTGCAAAGAGATCATCCAGAGCAGCTGACTTGCAGCCACAAAGAGAGACTTTTGTGACTGATGGTTAGGATAGATGAACTGGACAAGTTCAGAAGCTGTGGACAAAATAAGAAACAGTGGTTTCGAGCAGAAACTCCAAATCTGAAGGCATGGGGCAAATTCTCCTCATAGCAGGCAGCAATGTTAATTGAACTCATCTACACTGACAATCTACATAGACGTCCACAAATGAGAAGCAGCAGGGATGTATGTAATGACAGTACTGATGGGCTAAAGCATGAAAGAATAGGTAACACTAAATAAAAAATGATTGTGTATTTAGATTTTCATAAAAATACTAATATTATGTGCAGCAATATGACCCCTTAGGTAACAAGACCCCCTTCACAAAGTCAGCATACACCAGATTGGAACCTGCCCACAGGGCCAGTGACAAAGAACAGGAGTCCGGGCAGGAGTGAGTCACAGTTGAGCCAAGAGCCAAGAGGGAGAAATGGCATTATATCCAAAAAGAAAATGAAGTTAAAAAACAATGCGACCGCTTTCTTACAAACTAAATGATGGTTGAAAAGATCCATCCATCCATCTAGCATCCATGCTAGAGCTGGATGATAAGATATAATGGCACCCTGATCAGAAAGGCTGAGAAAAAAAGACTTGGAAAAGGATCACGGTCCCTACTCTCCAGCAAAAGAGGTGAAGTGTATGAATTCTACTACAATTACATAATAGACTGTAATACAAATTTTAAAAATGATATAAAACTATATTTATTGGTCTAAAAAGATGTCTCTGGTACATTGTTAATAGAAAACATTTACAGAAACATATATCGTATACTCTCCTGTTTTAAATGCTAGAGAAAAAAAATGGAGCATATTCCAATATTAAAACTTGGTAACTAGAAGTGGAAAAAATATGGGTAATTTATTCACTTTTCATGTCTGAATTTTCTATTTTGCTTTAGATTAAATTTATTAATTATGTAACAGAAATAATCACATACCAAGAATAAAGTTTGGAATAAATTATTCAAATGATTTAGTCATATGACTTTTGCATATGAAAAATATACACTGAGACACACCAGATAAGAGGGGCAGTTCAAGATAAAGAGTAATAACCCTCATTGCAGGCGTCAGGTATACTCTGTTAGAAAAGAATATCCATGTGGCCAGCCTGAGCTATAAGAAAGTGAGATACTCATTTTGTAGAGAATCCTAGAAAGATTCGTTAGTATAATGACAAAAAAGAAGACATTTTCCTAAAGGCATTCAGCACCTAGTCATTTCTTTCAAGTATTAAAGGTCATAATAAGTCTGACAGATCATAATGTTTGTTTTAGTTCTTCATACTACCAATTCTGAGAGAGTTTACTTACTGTGAGGTATGTTTCATAGATGTCCTCAAAATCCAAAAAAAAGATATTAAAATCCTGTTTTTATCTACTTAATCTTTACCTGTAGGCAGAAATAGTATATCCACCATTTTTTTTTTCAATATGACTATCTATAGGGTACCTGGAATCTAGACTATTATCAGGAAAGAGCATGGTGACAATTAGATGAAATTTCACAGCCGGAACTGGTTCCCTGGGTGTGTGACTTGTGTAGTCACACAGGGTCCAGTGCTGAGAAGGTCCTCACACTTGGTTTAATGGTCTGATGTTGCTGTCTTGAAATTCTTAATAATTTTTTAACACAAAGCACTTAATTTTATTTTGCACTGGGCTCCACTAATTTCATAGCTGATCCTGCTTACAGTATGTTATAACTTGGAATCTTTATTGTTCTGGGATGAGTTGGAAAAAGTCACACCACCAACCCCAGAAGACTAATTCATTTGATGTCAAATATACACGTTACAAATAGAGCAAAATGCCTATTTGGGTACTGACTAAAGTGAGTATTAGTTTGAAAGAGACTGGGAAGTTTAGTTTGAAAAAGGAAAGTTCGGTTGTCTGGGAAAGTAAATGTTATTGCTTAAGATTTATATACAGCCAAGTATCAAAGCTGTGCACACATTTATGATTAACTTTGTTTTGAATTAGCTTTGTTTTGATTAACTTTGTTTAATTAATTCCTGCTATTAAAAAAAACTCTTTTACGTAAGATTTAAATAACAAATCAGGAAATAAAGTAGAATTTCTTGAATTGGATGGGTTATTTGAGCATGACTTTTTCTATGTCAGGATTTGTGACCATCAGAAGATGGCAATTAGAAGCAGCCCTTGGATCTCGTGGGTAAGAAGCAACTGAACAATTTTACAGTTATGCATTACATATAGGATTTGTCCAAGTATCAATCTTGCTTTCTTCAGCATTTTTCACAAAATCTTTGTAAAGGCAGGACACAACCTGACAATGGTAGTCTTTAAGGAGTGCTGCCTCTTTTTTTTTTTTTTAATGTGAGCAGAAGGTGAAAGGGAAGAGATTTTTGTTTTCCTAAAACAGCACAGCTTGGTGAATATGATACCTTCTCACAAATCCATAAAGAACTGAAAGTTCATGCAATTTTAAAATACCTCAGGAAATGTTCATGAATATCTTTTAATTCCAAGTCATTTAACTTGCATTTAAACATGCTGGTCTAGCAAAATCATACTGGTAATTTCATTGGTACAAATAAAACAGATCTGAATGGAGTGGGATTTGGGGAAAAGGAAGAAAATTAAAATTATTGCCTTTAGGAAAATAACACTTTTATAACATAAGAAAATTTTAATAACTTTAAGTTTATCTACCAAAAAATTTCTTTCTAAGAGTTTGAATTCAAGCGATTAGTTAAGCTGGAGAGACTGGTGTGGGAATTCTCACTCCTTTAGTGAGGAGCCCACATAGGGTGCGTTACATAACCTCTCAGCCCACTGCTCATCTGCAAACTGGAGCTGACTGTAGTGCTTTTCTTTCAAATTTATTTGAAGATTAAATGTGAAAATATATGCAAAATGACTGGCATATCGTTGATGCACAACAGATGCAACATCTCCTTGATCTCTATTTTTTTAATAAAATAATATACACATATGCCACATGTATAAATGTTTGCCTATCAGTTTTTTTTATCTGTCTTTTCAACTGATGTAAAAGAGAACCCAGGGTATGTCTCTCCCTCTCTCAACTTTCCACTTTCTTCAGGATACCCTAAGTCTCTTAACTCCTCTCACCTTCCCCCAGGATCTGATTTGTTCTGTTTCTCAGCCTCAGGCCTAGGTCAGTTAGGTTCCATCAGGTACTGGAAGGGTACAAACAGCTTTAAAAATTCCAGGTGGGAGAGGAAGGAACAAAGATGATCTCTTCCCTGTGCAACCTTGAAATGTAACAACTACAAGGTAAACACATCTCAACACATCCAAGATGGTCTATCATTTAGTGTTAACTTTGGTATGTGAATATGCTAACAAGAGTCCCTGTTTTCCTTTTCCAACCATCCCAGATGCTCCCTTCTGCTCTCCCAGATGGATTGGGCCATGGCTAGAAGGTAACATGGTGGCACCCTGCTCTGAGAAAAAGATAATCCTGGGTGTCAGGAATTAGAGAAAAATAGTATATGGATAAAGGTGTATATATAGAGTATATTTCATATAATCAATTAGAAGATAGGTGAGATACATCTTGAACATTTAATGGATAAAAGGACTTTTCTGAACGGTTTGGATGGTTTTACTGCAGGAAGATGAACAGAACAAAGCAAGCTCTATAAATATTGATCGGAGTGAAAGTAGACACAGAATACACACAAGTGAAATCTTCATAGGCTCCCAACTTCCCACTAAAAGTATAAATCACTTCTACTAGAATATCAGACTAAAACCAGTAAGGCCTCTTGCAAAAATAATTAAGAAAGCCTGAACGAGTCAGAGAAAACTGAGTGGAATAGAATCATTGGTTGTGCAATAGTTTTCCTCTTTGAATCTAAGTGTAAACACTAAGGAATATGTTATAGAAAAATTCTGCTCCATATCAAGTTTTAACTTGTTCAACAATGACAAAGTATAGACAAGCAGTTGTATTGTTTTAAGAAACAATACTTGAACAATTACTCGAACAATTTAAGGTAGGTAAGATGCTTTTGTTTGTCATCAGGGTAGCACTGTTCACATGATAAATTACATGGCTCGGAAACACTACAGCTTAGTGAGATTCCTTTTTTTTAAATGTCACATAACACACTGCCATTGCAATCTGTACTTGTATCTGTGTGCTGTTTGTGTAACAAAGGCCTTTACATTATTTTATATGTGTAAAGAAACTATACTTGAACTTTGCCTATGTGGTTAATTGCCCTGAGATTCCTGAAAAAGGAATCTTTATAAGGAAGCTCCTTTTCCTTCCCGTAAAAACTACATCCGAGACCACGCTAAGCTACCTGGGTCCTGACATTTTGGCAGTTCTCCATTCTACACCTTAGCAACATGGAGTGTCTCTACGATGGCAGACTCAGATAGCAGCTTCTTCCTCCACATTATGGGAATTTAGAAAATGTATGTCTTTCCTGCACAAAGTCTAATATTTAGTTGGTTCTCAAGAATTAATCAGTGAAAATAATATCTACTTGGAATTTTTTAAAACTATGAGTAGCCAAAAAGTGAAGTATCTTCCAAAGTAATAATAGTGTGTATCTCTCTGTAGATATACACCTTAACAAGTACTCCAAAAGCATACGTGTACACACATCACACATGCACATTTAAGTGTACTAACATTTTTTCTAGGAAGTCAACAGCAGCTATTTTAGATATTAAACATAATATAATCAAATAGATAACCATTCTGATATAGCTAAACATATTTTAGCAAATATGTTCAGCCTCAGTCTAATTGATTTATGTATGAATTCCCCATGGAAATTATCTCCACCCTACAAAATTATTCAATGTGGTTAATGTGCATGTTAAAAAATGCTGATGGGAAATACAGAGAAAGTGATCTCTGTCAAAGGATATGCATTTAAGATCACAAAGCATTATCAGAACTTTCATGAAATAGTCACAATATAATGTTGTTAAAGGGATTGTCAACAGAAGTTCAGAATACTGAATTAAAGTAACTTGGTCATACTCTACAAATTATTCCTTTGTTTAAAAATCATTTTCAAAGCAATTATTCATTAATTCTACAAAATTGTTAGCATAACTCAATATTAAATTCTGTAACTGATGCTATACTATCTAGAAATAAGGAATTTATATTCTCTCACTCATTTCTCTGGAGTGTGCCCACTGAGTGGAGACAAACAGTAATACACCTAGAATGAATATTATAGAACTGTCTGATCCTAATACTTAAACCTAAAATAGCATATGGTTATGATCCAGTAATCCCACTTCTGGGTATATAGCCAAAGAAAACAAAATCAGTATCTTGAAGAAATAGCTGCACTCCTATGTTCACTGCAGCGTTACTCACAATAGCAAAGATATGGAAACAACAGCAGTGTCTGTCAATGGATGAATGGAGAAAGAAGACACAGCGTATATATACAATGGAATATTATTCAACCACGAGAAAGAAGGAAATCCCGCTGTTTGCAACAACATGGATGGACCCTGAAGGCATTATGCTAAGTGAGATAAGTTACACAGAGAAAGACAAATACTGTATGATATCACTTATATGTGGAATCTAAAAAAAGCTAAACTCATAGAAACAGAGTAGAATGGTTAGCAAGGGTTAGGGGGTTGGGGAAATGGAGAGATGTTGGTCAAATGGTACAAACATTCAGTTATAAGATGAATAAGTTGTGGGTATCGAACGTACAACAGGGTGATTATAGTTAACAATACTGTATTACATACTTGAAAGTTGCCAAGACAGTAGATCTTAAATGTTCTTACCACAGAAAAGAAATGGTAATTTTATGAGGTGATGGAAATATTAGTTAATGCAACAGTGGTATTCATTTCACAGTATATAAGTGTGTTACATCAATACGTTGTACATCTTACACTTACACAATGTTATATGTCAATTTTATTTCAATAAAGCTGGAAAAACATAAATAAAATAGCGTATGGTCATAATAAAATTTAAAAGGTAAATTGCTTGCATTCATCAGTTATTATGCATAACATTCCTTAATATGGTGATGCATCTTTACATTTTATCCAGTATGTGACATCATTATAGAGACTGATAAAATTCTGTAAATATGTAAAAATACGTACATTTTACTCTATACTTGTACTATAAAAAATACTGTGATTTACTTAGTCTTTCACCAATTTAAAACATGTTCAAAAGTAAGTTTAGTTTGAATTAAATTATACTACAGAATCTAATTGATTTTTCTTTTGCTAAATCCCAGATCTCCATGTGTGGGCCAAGACCCATTTTTAAACCATGTTCAATAAACTAGCTAAATTTATGTTATTTTCCAGTTAAGGATAATGTTTACAGTCTAAGACAATGATCCAAAATGCAAATTGAAATATTTCACATTCTATGAAAACCATTTTAAAGGACTTAATAATAAAAGATAAATTGCCAGCATTACATGGTCTGTGAGATGCTGAATGATTTTTCCTCTCCCTATTTCTCCAGCCTTATCTCAAGTCTCCAGTCAGTCCCTGCCTCATTCTTCTTACCAGGGGCCACAGAATCAAGTCTTCGGAGGTCTGACAGCTCACCTGAATCTGTGCCCTCAGTCGCTCCCTCCTCCCTAACTTCTAAGTCTCCCTCTGAACGCACCTGCAGCTGTAGAAGACAGTTTTTGGTATGTTGATAGCATTCTACTCTAAGCATTGCATCTCTCTCCTTCACTGCATGAGAGCTAATTCTAGCCCCACAAGAGCTTGCTGACTAAAGGCAGGAGCAACTGAAGATCAGGGGAGTGACAGCTTCAAGGGGAAACCTTCAACCAATGGTATGTGTGCAGGGGTGAAAGTGGGTGAATAAACACCCCAGTCTCTCCATCTTCCCCTGGAACAATTCAGAAATATGTTCTACGTGTTTTCTCAGAGGATCACCAGTAGGACTGAGGCCCAGTTGCCCAAAATAGAAACCCACTTATTAACACATATCTCATTTGCATTCCTTTCTTTCTGTTTCTTTTTCAGCACTTTTTCATTTGTGCTTCCTGGAATCATTTCTCAAGTAAAATACTTGTTCCCAAGTCCTTGTTCCCAGGTCTGCTTAACTTAAAAGGAGTGGTAAGCACTGTGCTGATCTGCAGAATCTATGACCAACGTAAAAACATTTGATTCCTTTTGAATAAACCATAGCAAGGGGAGAGGGACATTCAGAGGCGTAGGCCCCTGTGATTTAAGCTTTCTGATACTGAATTACTAGAAGCTCCCTGAATAGTCATTTTATTTCACCATTCTGTGTCTGCTTTCATGCTATTTTCTAAATGAACTGCCCTTCCCCAGCTTCTTCACTTGCACAATTTCTTATCTTCAAGAAGCAGCTCAGATATTCTGTTTGAAAAAGCCAGAGTCAAGCTTCTGCCATAGCAACCGACATGTATTTCACATACAAACCTGAACACATTACATGGAGATGATCTGTGTAAGACTCATAAGCTCTTTGAGAACAGGGCCCACAACTTACTTCCCTTCGAGACTCCAGCACAGGGCCTGGTATGTACAGGCGCTTACAATAATAAATGAGTAAAGACCTTTTTTTCAAAAAACACTTAGAAGATGTCAGGAAATGTTTTAAGTGCTTTACCTGTATTAACCCATTTAATCCTCAAGACAACCTCTTCAGGTACGTACTATTATTACCGTCATTTATAAAATGAGCAAACTGAAGCAGAGTGAGGCGAACTGACTGACCTGCAGGTGACACATCTAGCAATGAGTGAGCCCAGAACAGATTTAGACTATAATCTATGTTCTTTACGGCTACCCATCATTGCTTCTTTTGAATTAAATATCAAACAGTAACATCTAACCAATAGAAAACATGATTTGTTATCATTTTGTTACAGACCTTGATATCTAATCTACGCTAACCCATGTTCTTCTCTATACCTAGTTTTCGAAGGAAGAGCTTACAAGTCTCTCTCCAACAATATCATTTACAAAAGCATCAGTAAAAAAAAAAATATTTCCATCACAGCATTCCTAAATATCATATGATTTCTAACTTACCAATGTAGATTTCCTTACGTACCAGAAATTTACTTTAAAAATTTATTTAACACCCCATGGAAAATAATATGCTCAGCCTAGGTAGTACCAGTTTTTAGAAATTAATACTCTTTTGAGAAAAGAGTCAAAGATTATTTATAAAAAGTGAATGATAAATGATCAATTCTTTTTTTTTTTTTTTTTTTTAAATATTTATTTATTTATTTATGGCTGTGTTGGGTCTTCGTTTCTGTGCGAGGGCTTTCCCTAGTTGCGGCAAGCGGGGGCCACTCTTCATCGTGGTGCGCGGGCCTCTCACCATCGCGGCCTCTCTTGTTGCGGAGCACAGGCTCCAGACGCGCAGGCTCAGCAGTTGTGGCACACGGGCTTAGTTGCTCCGCGGCATTTGGGATCTTCCCAGACCAGGGCTCGAACCCGTGTCCCCTGCATTGGCAGGCAGATTCTCAACCACTGCGCCACCAGGGAAGCCCGATCAATTCTTAATACATTCTTTAGCTATGTAAATAAAACCAAAATACACTGTCTAGGGTCCTACTTACACAGGCTGTTAATGGCAGTAGACTTGGTAAATTTCAGAGAACCAGCCTCAAGTGATTCTGCAAGTCACATTTCACACTGTGTTCATCCTGTTTCCTGTCAACAGTGGCTATAAAGGGCACATAAACTAAAATTTATGCCCTTTTGAATCTGTAAATGTTCTGTGTCCTTAGCCTTTAGCAGTGGAAATATGCCAGTAACTTTCTCTTATATAATCCCTCTTCTCCATCAGATTTGAGGAAATTTTAACTAGCATGGAATTATAAATTGCTAATGTCATTTCTGTATTGCTAGGCTCCTGGTAATCTTAAATCCATATCAAGAATTATTTTAGAGTAAATTCATACCCCAGTCATTTGAAAAGACTGCAGTAAACATCCAATATATAGTCCATAAAAAACAACTTTAAATGCATCACCTAAGTAAACTTGGGGACTATTTAAAAATTTAGGAGTCCTTGGCCAAAACTTAACTGAGAGATAATACTTCTAAAAACATTATCTAATAAAATGAATGGGACAAGATGAAGAGATTTATTTTGTTAGCCAAACCGTGTAATTTAACACTGACCTTTTCATTTTCCTAACCTAAATTTTCTAACCACAATCTCATTTAAGCCATTATTTTAGGTACGTGATTTATTCTCCACATTATTCTAATAATTCTCAATAAGCAAACAGGGAATTTTTTTTAATGTAATGATTGTTTAAAATTTTAAACTTCTCTTTTTTTTTCTAATAAATATTCTAGTAAATAGTATTTATGTATCTCATCAAATGTTTTCTTTTTATTTTTCTAGAAGTTATTTTCCAATTATGTTTCCATAAAACACAGTGATCTCTCCAGCACAGACAACTACTCAATGAAACAATGTACTTCAGGTTTTAGGTAGAGAGCTTAATATTACTATAAATGCCTACAAAATATTCTTCACTTGTATGAAACTGGGTTTATCATATACAGGCATCCTATTTCTTAAAGTCTTAAATCAGAAGTAAAATTTGAATATGCATTTGGCTCAAGAGTTCTTAGAATGTGTTCTGAGAGACTGTGGGTTAAATTATCAAGTAGTATTTAATGAGCATATCAATTCTGTAAATTAAATGGCTTTAAATTACATGTTTTATACTACACAACTACTAGAGACAGGGATAAAAAATCTATTTATTTGCACATTTCTGTTTCAGAATTTTCAACACGTTTCCTTGTAGACTCTAGGTTCTTTTTTTTTTTAAGTTGTTTGTTCAAAAGTGAGGTAACTGCATTTTGCAGTGCTCTGAAATATTTGAAAAAAAAATTGTGTTCTTGATGGAGATTAAGAAGATAGATTTGAGAGGTTTTTTGACTTTTAGGAAATAGTTTGCAATCTGGGTTTACCATAGATTTCTGAAGTGCAGAGTTACTACAAGGGGCCTGTGAACTGATTATCTATGTGTACAAAGCCGTATATATAAAATAAACATGTAGAATATCATACACTTATATGTGCCATTGTCAGAAACATATCTGTGTGTCATAAAGAATAATGTGCATACTTATTTTAAACATTAGTAGAGTCACAGTAGTTTTTGTTATATTTCTCAATCCACAGATGCTGAAAGTATCACAACTAGCTTGTGTCATATTACATTGATATCATAAAAAAATCTTTGTGTTCAAAATGCTTGGAAAACACTGTTTGGAAGGCTTGCTACTAAAGGGAAAATTATTTATATTTTCAATTTCAGAGTATTTACCGTTCATTCTAACTGTGACTTAGAAAATAATATGTCATTATATTGAAAGAACCACTTTTTTTTTTTTTTTTTACCAGAAGTGAGGAGGTGAAGGACATGAATGGATTGTAGAGGCCAAAAAATCCACTTCTTTCCACATTTACATTTTTATTAAAGATCTGAACTCTAAAATTTAGGCATCAGAGAGGCCTAGAAGAAAACTATTTGAACAATAAATATACGTGAACTCAAATCACATTTACCTTCAAAATTACGTATTGTCATTGAACCAAACTCTCATCTATCAGGGTGATTTAATTTTCCCCTCATCCTGTTTTCTGGACTTTAGTTGTTATGAATGTATATGTGGTAGGCAGAACAATGGCCTTTCAAAGATATCCAGGCCCTGTTCTCCAGAACTTGTGGGTATACTATGTTACATAGCAAAGAGGAATTAAGGTAACAGAAGGAATTAAAATTACTAGGCAACTGATCTCAAAATAGGGAGATAAACATGGATTATCCAGGTGGGACCAATGTAATCACAAGGGTCCTTAAACATGAAAGAGGGAGGCAGAAAAGTCAGTGTTAAAGTGATACCATGGGAGAAAAACTCAACCGGACATTGCAGGCTTTGGAGGGGGACCATGAGCAGCTTCTAGAAGCTGAAAAAAGCAAGAAAATGTATCCCTAGAGCGTCCAGAAAGGAAGCTGCTGACACTAATTTTAACCAGTGAGACATATCCTGGACTTCTGACCTCCAGAACTGTAAGAGAATAAATTTGTGTTGATTTAAGCCACTAAGTTTGTGGTAATTTGGTGCAGCAGCAATAGGAAACTGAGTTTGCTAAGGTGTATGCACTTGATGACTATGTAAATTTTCATGAACACCGAAAGAATTCAAGTGAAGTAACGATGAATTAGGTTAGCCCTTTCCCAACATAACTGCTGAAGCAAAACGACTTTTGCTGTGGAGCTAAACATGATATAATGGGAAGAGATTCCTGCTTTTCCTCAGGAAAGAACATTTGCGACAGTAGGAATGAGGCAGAAATCTGGACAGGTGCATCAGACTGATGCATGGTGAGCAAAGCACTGGGCCAAGAGGGTTCAGTCCAGGCCATTTCAGGACCACCTGGTCTCTGACTTGCTCAATGCAGCGCTGATTCTGCAGAGGTGGGCAGAGCAACAAATGAGACCACATGACTCATGAGCAAGTGTGAGTAACCCATAGGAGATTTTGGGACTCTGTGGGAGAAGAAATCCCTGGGGGATGGTGTAACGTTAGAAAGGAAATGAAGAATTTATTCTGGGAAAAGCAGTACAAGCTCTAAGCAAATATAATTTTGCTATTAAAAAGACCCAGTCACAGATATAGAAAACAAACTTATGGTTACCGGGGGATAAGGGGAAGAGGGATAAATTGGGAGATTGGGATTGACATGTACACACTACTATATATAAAATAGTTAACTTATAAGAACCTGCTGTATAGCACAGGGAACTCTACTCAATACTCTGTAATGGCCTATATGGGAAAAGAATCTAAAAAAAGAGTGGATATACGTATATGTATAACTGATTCACTTTGCTGTACACCTGAAAGTAACACAACATTGTACATCAACTATACTCCAATAAAAATTTTAAAAATAATTTTAAAAAAAAAAGGATCCACACACTCAAGCTTAGAAAGGGCTAGTCATGTGATCTACATTTGAATTTGTCTCTCTTAATGGATTAATCAAGGAGGACAAAAACACAAAAGAAACCCCTGTTGTGAAAAAAAGAGCCAGCTCAGAGGGAGGTTAGCTGGTCACTCTGAAAGAGAGCCTCTCAAGGTGACAGGGAAACTTTAGTCTCAGGTCTGATACCCATTTTGCCAGGAGCCCAAGTCTGACAGTACAGTCCCAGTCGGTTGGACCCTAGAGGATGGACTTCTACAGTCAAACTTAAAAGAGACTGATAATAAACCAGGAATATAGTTTACGTGCTCAAAACCAGGGCACTTCCTCCCTGTGTCTTCCGTCAAGAGCACCTCATTCTCAGTGTCAAGGCAACCGAGGTGCTTAAGAGCCCAAGTTTGCGAGATGGGCACAGAAAAAGAGCAAAGGCTTTAGAAGGCCTGAAAGAATATTTTATCCGGTCAATGAAAAAGCCTGATGAAGCATCCTTGTTCAAAACCCTAACTTTCCAGTGAGCTGAACACTAATATCACTTGAAATACTATTTCTCTCAGTTTCTTGGACTTGGACAAAGCTGGAAGAAAAATGTCAAATGCTGGTATTTAAATCATGTTTATGAACTTCATGTGAACCATATTTAAACATGTTATGAAAAAGTGACTGAAAATACAAGATACATAATTTATATATTATACGTATTATTTTTAGTTTTATTTCTATCCTAAGGATAAAACCTGGTCACCTAGAATTTAAGGGTCTCCTGCCTTCATTAGGAATCCAATAAGCAGTATCTTAAGTTGGATTTCTGAAGACAGTCTCTCTCACTTTCTCTGTCGCCCCGTAGATACACAGGTATTTGTTCATTATTAGTTTCGTTCTCAATTTTTCCATCAACACTAGATCCTAGACGTACCTCATTTTAGCATCTATATTCCAGTATTTAACAAAATAAACCAAACCAACCACCTTTTCTGACCGATGCTCAGGGAATATGGGTATGAATGCTGCTGGGTTCAAAGAGCAGAGTACAACTGTGACCAAAGAAGGTTTTCACAGAGACTGTTTCTCAGAGGTCATTTCTTTTACACAGCTGCGAGTAATGATGAGATCCTCATCGCAGAAGTAAACGCGGAGAGCTTCCCTGGTGGCACAGTGGTTGAGAATCTGCCTGCCAATGCAGGGTACACGGGTTCGAGACCTGGTCTGGGAGGATCCCACATGCCGCGGAGCAACTAGGCCCGTGAGCCACAACAGGCGTCTGGAGCCTGTGCTCCGCAACAAGAGAGGCCGCGACAGTGAGAGGCCCGCGCACCGCGATGAAGAGTGGCCCCCGCTTGCCGCAACTAAAGAAAGCCCTCGCACAGTAACGAAGACCCAACACAGCCAAAAATAAATAAATAAAAATAAAGGAATTCCTTAAAAAAAAAAAAAAAAAAGTAAACGCGGAGTCAGAGGTAATCACTGCTAAACATCAGCTTGGTCAGTCAAGACCACAAAAGAAATGTAAACACATAACCCAAAGAGTGGCTGCCATTACCTTTCAAAACAGAGCGGCGCGCGTGGTGAGTCTGGCCTCCAGCCGCTGGGCCCGACGCTGACGCCCCACCTCCCGCTCCCGCCTCAGAGCGCCTGCTGACCCCACGTCGACCCCGCCGCCGACGTTGACCCCACGTCGACCCCGCCGTCGACCCCACGTCAACCCCGACGCCGACTCGCCTTCCGCAGCACCCTCACCCAAGCGCAGTGTCTCCTCGTAAGCCGCCCGCGCTGTGGGAGGAGAGGTTGCATGGCTCTTGGGTGGAATTACACTTTGGCAATAATGGGAACGCCAGCGTTGTTCCAGACTGTTTCTGTTTATAATGGCAACGTGTAAGAAAACTGCTGGGTGTTCAGCATGAGTCTGGACGGAGTAGCCCCAAGACTTCTCTCTGTGACCGCCCACCTCGCTCATAGACCTCGCAAGATACCAACGGAGCTTCCAAAGCAGACACACTAATATTGATGAGAAAAACAGCTCTCAGTCGGAGGAAGATTACATGGAGACAAAGAAAGACGAAGAAAGCATCTTGAAGAAAAACTCAGACTGGATATGGGACTGGTCAAGTCGGCCAGAAAACATCACTCCCCACCCCCAGTGCCTCTTCAAACCCCCACAGCGCACGACCGCGCTCAGCTTGAGGAACACGAGTGTTAGGGAGAAAGGGGGCATCTTCTCTGCAGTTTCTAAAGTTTTTCTTTCGTCTCTTCTCGTCTCTCATCTGCTAGCCATGGGGTTGGGGATCTATATCTGAAGGTTCCTGAAAATATCCACCAGCACCTTTTGATGAAGAATTGGAATCCGGCTTTTTCATTTAGTGGGAATTTACATTGGGGTTTGCAACGCAGCTTACTACCATCTTGGTCCTTGGGTGGCTGCACCACTTGTGTCATTTCTTCTGTAAATGCCGCATTCCGAATTCAGTAAAATAAAAATAAGACACTTAAAAAAAAGAGTGGTGTGAGTGAATATGGAGCATGTGGAGTTGAGAGGGAATTTCATTATAAAAACACTAAAACACTCCAGGACTCCGTGTGAAATGTTCATGAAATTAAAAACAAAATTATGTGGAAATTTCCAACAGGGGTGCCTGCAACTATAATATATACTTAATCATTACTGGCCTCCCCGATTTAGCCACTCATGTATAGTAAATGGAAACCATGTGAAGTGGGAGAAATATCAACTTTTGTAAGTGGGTATTTTCAATGAAATAATAAATATATTAAAGATTTTAAGCCTCTGGATTTCTTGTCATTCCCTTATAAATTCTCATAATATGAAAACATGCTTGTTTTGTTTACCCATGTCTTCACATGAAAAACCATGCTGACAACCTATTCATTACCAAAGCAGACCATGCCAAGATGATATAATGTGGTCTCTACCCACCAAGAGCTTTTATTCTGTAGAGGAGAAGGTCACATGCAACTTCTCACACAAGGAGACAATGGGATATTCTAATTGAAGTTTTTCCAGTGTCCTTGTTTTGATGTCCTCACTTGGCTTTGGGCTTCACTAAGTATCCCTGCTCATAGAGTCTGTATTTTAGTTCTTTCAGCTATAATCCAGTTTTATTATACCTGAGCTCTGTCGATGTGGTGGTAAGGTGGGGGGGGGAAGAAGAACATTCTGTGATCTTCGGATTAAATCTCAATCATTTGATGTGCCTGTGTCTCGGAGGTGTGACCTTCACAGGTGTTAATCCAGCCTTTTTACCTTCAGCCTCCTATGCCTTTCTCTGGCTGCAGCATTCCCAAATCGATTTCTTTGAAACCCTGATTCTAGATGCCTGTTTTTCCACCCCTTAAGTGAGATAGGAAGGCTGAAGTG
The DNA here is from genome assembly GCF_028564815.1 of Eubalaena glacialis. Lineage (NCBI taxonomy): Eukaryota > Metazoa > Chordata > Mammalia > Artiodactyla > Balaenidae > Eubalaena > Eubalaena glacialis. Next base: position 10,150,573 of record NC_083718.1, on the reverse strand, counting down.
AGTTCTCTTCCTTCATCTGGATAAAGTTTAAGAACTGGGCGAAGTCCTTTCTACCGGAAAGTAGACCTCTGATATGGAGAAGGCTCTGAGCATGTTTCTAAATGGTTACTCTTCCCTTCCCCCTGCCAGAGGCAAGAGGGGATCTTTCTTGGACTTTCACCGTAGACACATGATGGGGTTCCCGGAAGGAAAGCCCATAAAAACGTGGGGTCTCTCTAAGGTTGTGGTTCCCAGCAGTTTTTCACCCTCACACTAGTCTCCACTCAACCTCCAAGAATTCACCAAAATTACCACTCAAGTGTTACTACCAGTTTATGGTTCCAACAGCTTCTATTGCTGTATCTCTCTGGGTGCACTTATCTCTCTAGATGTTGGGTTGCTGGTTTACCCTGTAACCTAGTTCTCTGATGGGTCCAAGATGTCATTGTCCAGTTTTTTCTTATCGTAAAGATGGGAGTTATGACTTCCAAGCTCTTTACATGTTTGGTCTGAAACTAGAAGCCACAATTCATTTTTGATATATAATATTGAATACATGCATTACCACTGTGATACAATTTCTAACATTCCTATTTAGGGATGATCTGCAAGAAAAATATCCTAGATCCTTATTTCCACCCTTTGAAAATGTAACATAAAGTAACAAAAATATGTAAAACACATCTAGGGCAAAACTTAAATATATATATAGACTTTAACTTTTAATTTAAAAATTAGACACAATATTAATAAAATCCCCTAAATATACAAACAATGCCCCATGCCCCCCAACACAGTATCAGACAAATTAATTTAAACAATAACACAGAAAAAAAGAATAAACAAGAGGAGCCAAGAAAACCATGTAAAAAAGGGAAGAAGACTAAGTCTATAAAATATTTAACATACTGTAAAAATATAATAAAATAAAATGCACAGTTTAAAAAAGTATGATTGCTGCACTTTTCGATAGGCCAATTAGGACAAAATCCAAAGTTCAGATATAGACTTAAATCTTAGAGAAATTTAATATACTAGAAGATTAGCATCTCAAATCAGTGGGGAAAAGATGGCAGTTTTAAAGCAGTTATGTTGGGACAGACGTATAACCATTACAAAAAAGATAAATGTACATTCTCACCTTGCTACTTATAAGATGATAAATTCCAAATGCCCCAAAGATTTAAATATTAAAAATGAAACTATGCCAGTATTAACAGGAACCATGAGTAAATTTCATTAAAACCTGAGAGAGGATAGAATTCTTCCTAACTATGACTCAAAAACTAACAGTGAAAACTAAAACATTTGATAATTTGACTATATTAAAATAAAACAATTTCATTAAAACATAAACTAGAAAACAATAGGCAAAAGCCAGAAGACAAACTGTGGTAAAAATAAAATACAGAACATATAGAAAGAGCTAACATCCCTAACATTTAAAGAGCTCCTAAAAATCAAAATAGAAAGACCAAACCCGAAGTGAAAATGGGCAGAAGTTATGAAAAAGAGAAACAAATGCAATTGGGATTTAAATATACAAAACTATGTTCAGATTCAGACATAAGGGAAAATTAAACAAGCATTTAGGGGCATTTATGGAAATACTGATGAAATTTGAATGAAGTCTATAATTTAGTTAATTATACTGTACCTCCAAAGGATACAAAGTTTCAGTTATGCAAGATGAATGAGTTCTGGAGATCTATTGTACAGCATGGTGACCATAGTTAACAATACTATATTACCCACTTTAAATTTGCTAAGAGGATAGATCTAAAATCTTCTACACACATACACACACACACACACACACACACACACATACATACACACACACATACCACAGTAACTATGTAGAGGGATGGATAAGTCTTTTATGATTGTGGTGATTATCTCACAATATATACATATATCAAAACATCAAATTGTACCCCTTAAATATATACTTTTTTTGTATGTCAAAGATATCTCAGTGAAGTTGTTTAAAATATATTATACCAATGTTAATTTCCTTGTATTGGTAATTTTACCATCGTTATGTGTTACGTATGATATTAACCTTGGGTATAGCAAGGTGAAGGGTATATATAAACTGACTTTATTATGTTGCAACTTTTCTGTGTCTATAATTATTTCAAAATAAAGAGTTAATTAAAAAATTAAGCTACATACACACACTAAAACAAAACAAAAATTTTTTAAAAATAATGAATGACCACTTTATATTTATCTCTCAGTAAAAATCCAAAGGCTTGAAAATGCAATTTGTTGGTAAGGTTGTGAGGTAACAGGCACTCACCTTCATTTTTGGTGAGAATACAAAATAGTATAGCCTTAAGAGAGGGACACTTTCAACACAGTGTTTACCATTAAATTCAGCAAAGCCATGTGCAGTATTGTGATTTATAAGAAATATATATTTGGTTATCCCAATGACCATTTCTCATATATTAGTGGGTCTTTGTCCAGGGTTCCAGACTCACAGCTCCCCAAACCCTTGGAATTTCCTAAGTGAGGAGAGATATAAAGATGTCTTTGTTGTGTAAATGAGATGACTTTGGGACCTCACTTAAGGATGGAGCTGATTGCCAGAGAAGCCAACCAAGTGATTAGATGATTGGACCTTTCAGTCCCACCAGGACAGCCCAGGAGAGGAGAGGAGCTAGAGGTTGAATCAATCGCCAGTGGTCAAGATTTAATCATCCATGTCTGTGTAATGAAGCCTTCATAAAAACCCAGAAGGAGGGGGTGTCAAGAGAACATGTGGAGATTTGGGGAGAGTGGCACACCTGGAGTGGCATGGAAGCTCTGAGCCCTAACCCCATACCTTGCCTTATGCATCTCTTCCCATCTGCCTCATCCTGAGTTATATCCTTTTATAATAAACTAGTAATCTAGTAAGTGAAATGTTTCTCTGAGTTCTGTGAGCTGCTCTAGCAACTAAATAGAACCGGAGGAGAATGTCATGAAAACCTGTGATTTATAACTAGTGGATCAGAAGTACAGTTGTCTGAAGTCCAAGGAGGGGGTTGTTGGAACCTCCAATCTATAGCCAGTCCATCAGAAGCACCTGGGCATGTGACTGGCATCTGAAGGGAGGGGGGCGGGTCTTGTAGGATTAAGCCCTCGACTTGTGGAATAGTGTCAAATTGAGTTGAATAGTAGAACAACCAGCTGGTGTCCCAGGAATTGTTTGTTAGTGTGGGAGACCCTCCCCCCACCACACAGGCTCATGTTGGAATTGGGTTCAGGAACACAAAATACCATGTCTATCCCGAAAATGCACTGGTACAAAAATGAAATGTCATAAGCACAGGGCTATTGACTACAGCCTTATTCAAGTTGGCAAGTGATTGGAAACCACCCAAATGATCATTGACTATGAGATACTCACACAATATAATCGAAAAAGAAATGAGGGAAATTATTTTCTGGGATGGAGTGATCTTCTGTACATATTTGTTAAGTTAATGTAGCAAGTTGAAGAGTTATGTTTATAGAATTTTTTTTGTACAGAACATTTTGAATTGTAAAGTGGGGCACACAGATAGAATGTTTTATTTTGTATTGTAAGATGGGGGACATTTATATACATACATGTGTATACTTACAAAAGAACACCAGAAAAATAAACCAAAGGGGGTAAAAAAAAAAAAAAAAATATATATATATATATATACACTTGTCTGTATAGACAGAAAGGAAAGGGAAGGATGACAGGGACAGAGGCAACATTTCTCTGATATACAACTCGATATATAATTTTGAATCATACTAACTTAGTATCACATACAGGAGAAACAAATTAAGAACCCCATTTTTAAAAATTTTTATTTATTTATTTATTTATTTTTGGCTGCGTTGGGTCTTCGTTGCTGTGCGCGGGCTTTCTCTAGCTGCGGTGAGCGGGGACTACTCTTCGTTGCGGCACACGGGCTTCTCATTGCGGTCGCTTCTCTTGTTACGGATCACGGGCTCTAGGCGTGCGGGCTTCATTAATTGTGACATGTGGGCTCAGTAGTTGTGGCACACGGGCTTAGTTGCTGAGGCGTGTGAGATATTCCCAGACCAGGGAACGAACCCGTGTCCCCTGCATTGGCAGGCGGATTTTTATCCACTGCACCACCAAGGAAGCCCCAAGAACCCCATATTTTGAATATAACTCCTTGGTGAAATATATTGTAAGGACAAAAAAAACAGCAAGAAAAAAATGTAGATGTTATTCAGCAGCTTTATTTTAGAGGTAATATTGTTACTGCTATTTAGAAATTATTTTATGTACCTTGTTGGATATAGCAAATAGTATTTTATACTTTTTTCAGTGTAAAAAAAAAAGATATAAAATTAAGGAAGTATGAACTTATTTTTATTTATTTTCAAAGTATATATTTTACTCTAAAAGCAACAACAACCCTGCAGCGAAGAGCACTATAGTGCCCTCATTTTGGATTCTAAATACCATTTATAAATAAAATGAGTTAAGGCCCCTTGGTGATATGACTGATTCTAGAACTGAGATAGGAAATGTACAGAAGAACATGTACCAGAAAGCCAGGAAGCAATAAAAGAACTAATGAGTTGGCCCTAAATGACACAGGAACCACTTGGAAGTTGATCCCAATGGACAAAGATAAGACAGTTTGGGCAACAAGTAGAAAAATAACTGGAATTGATAACTAACATACAGAATATATAAAAACCCATGAATTTATAATGATACTCAAAAAAGAGAGAACAAATAAGTATACACAAAATATCATAGGTGCTAGGGGAACAACTCATTACTATAAAACAACTTAGAGCAATAATAGAGGAAAAATTAAGTATTGGTCAGGTGACTTCAAATGACTTGTATTTTGGAATAACCAAAAAGTCCTGATCAATAAGGAAATGTTATTCTTTACAGAAAAATTCCATGGAAATTGAGTAGAAGGAATTATAGAATTAGAAAACATCATTTTGTACTGCTGCTTAAATGACAGGTTTGGGCAATGATAATGAATATATACTACAGACATTTGGTGAATAATGGATAAGGAACTAAATATTTACATGGTATCAATGTATCCCAAGCTCATCACTGGGGAAAAAACAAAATGATACAATGCAGGAGTCATTTTGTTACCACCTGAACCCACTGAACTATCTTAGGATACAGCCAGTAGACACAAATCCATATGTGACCCATTTATTTCAACTGGTAAATAACATGAAAAATTGGGGGGGGGGGGGGGGCAGAACATAATATTGTTTTATACTATAAGTAGTTTAAGAGGCATAACTAACAATTGCAACATGTGGACATATTTTTGGATGCTGATTAGAACAAACTATACAAAGACATTTTTGAGCAACAAAAGAAATTTGAATATGGACTGGGTTTAGTAAAGATATCAAGGTATATTTTAGGTATGATAATGGCATTGTGCTTATCTAGAAATTATTCTTTATAAAGACATGCTGAAATATTTAAAAGGGAAATATTAATGTCTGGGATTTGATTTAAAATGTTTAATCAAATTTCAAAAATAAGGACAAAAAGGATAAAGAAAGTGTGGTAAAACAGTGTTAATTTTAAAACTGAATGTTAAAGGTATGGGGACTTATTATGATATTCTATCTACCTTCAAACTACAGTGAAAATTGTATGATATTTTCCAAAGTCTTTAAAAATTTTTTTTGGGGGGGACAAAATCCATCACAGTAATTTAAAAATTTCTTTTTGTTGATACCTAACAATTTTTTTGCTTCTTATAGTGATATTTGAGAAATTAAGTGCATTTTATCTCTTAAAAAGCCTGCAATGAGGAACTAATTTGAATGACAAAAGCTGGAACAACTGAAAAGCAAAATAAATACTATGGTACTAGACTGTAAGTCAAAATATAAATATACCCAAGTCCATACTGATAAATTACTGGATAAATAGAAGGAAAGAGATAAATCTTCCTTACAAAAGAATTAAAAATAATTTATATAGATACTTCCTCCTCCTCCTTAATTGTGGGCTGAACTTAGTGAGTTGCTTCCCAAGAATAGCACATGAAAAGGTTAGAAAAAGAAATTTTCAGTGGAGAAAGCTGGCAAAGTCTACCTTAGCCAGCAGATCAAGTCAGCACCACCAATGGTAAGTCATGCTGATAGCGCGTTCCCACTGATGTTATGTGATGCACTTCTTTGGTACCTTCTCCCAAATCCATAACCTCAGTCAAGTCATGATAAAAACATCAGACAAACCCAAACTGAGACATATTTTACAAAATACCTGATCAGTTCTCCTCAAAACTGCCAAGGTCATGAAAAACAGGGAAAGACCAAGACACTGTCATGGACAGAGGCAACAAATGAGATACGATTAGGAAATGCCATGTAGAATTCACGACTGGGTCCTGGGACAGAAAAATGGCATTAGTAGAAAGAATAGAAATCCAAATAAAGTCTAGTTTAGTTCATAGTGATGGACTAATGCTGATTTCTTAGTTTTGACAAATGCACCAGGATTATGTAAGATGTTAGCAATGGCGACAACTAGGGAAAGAGTATGTGACAACTCCTGTATTATCTTTGTTACATTTCTATAAATCTATAATCCTTCCAAAATAAAAAACTTATTAAAAATAACTTTCTGATCAAATTTAAAAACTTAACAATATATTATTTGAGTCCTAGCAAAAATAGCAATTAGGCATTAGAAAAGAGGCCTTTACAGGACTGCAGGTGGGGAAGGACACCATTGAACTGCATAATACTAGAGAAAGTGGGAGAATTGTCCTGGGACTAAAGCCTGGAAGAGAGGCAGGCTAATGGGAGCTTTTATCCACTTGCAGATTAACGCCTCTGTGGGAGAGGAAAAGGAACCTTGTAGGAGTCAAGTCATAACTAAAGAGAGGGATGCTATACATAGAACATAAGCAGAGCATTTTCCCAGCTCAAAGCTTTTAGCCACTCACAGATGAGCCTGGGGAAGGCCTGGGAGTTATAAAAACCAGATTCCAGTTTCAGCTCTGCCAGTAGTATGCTGACAGTGAACAAGTCATGTAATTTTTCTCATTCTTGATTCTCTCAACTATGGGTTGAAATTCATCCACAGCTTTGAGTCTATGAATTTATAAAGGGAAATTTTTTAATCCCTTTGGATATTTGAATGAAGCTTTATATTTGACAATGACATAAAAATTAAAAAATATTGCAATATGAGAGGGATATAAAAATAGTTTTGGTCAGCATATAAAGCTCTAAATTCTCATTTTGGCAAGTCCTTGGTTATGGCAGGAGGTAATTTATCATACAATTACAATGTATGTAGGTTTGACCATAGAGAGTCATGCCTTTAATTCCTGAAGTATTCATCATACTTGCTATAATATTACCCGCAAGTATCATTCAGAAGCAGAGGAACTTGTTGGACTGCACCATGAATGTGCAGTCAGCAAGGTCCAGTTGATGAGAAAAACTACAGCCCAGTTTTTCAATAGATGAATTGTAAGGAAAGAAGAGGATTGATGAGGGACTTATTAAAAGAGACTTAAAAGTCATATTAAGTTTAAAAAGGGAAAGGATAAATATAGAAGCATGCATATCTGGGTTATAAAACTAAAAATGAAGTGATCATTATGAACTTCAGGATAATAGTTACTCATGGGGAGACAGAGAATTTGCAATTGTGGTGGGACACATGGATGGGGCTTCTAGGTGACAGGCAAAGTACTATTTTTTGACCTGAGTAGTAGTTCCAAGGGTGTTAGTATTTTAATAATTCTTTACAGTATACATTTGTTTTGTGTAGTTTTCACCCTTTATTTTATTATAATATGTAATGAAATCTTCATGTGTTGCTGGCAGAATGCTGTGTGCTCCATTTACAAAAATGAGTAAGAAACTTTTCCTGTAATCAAAGGCTAGAATCAAGTAGAAAAAAAAAAAGGTGACAAAATGAGCAACAGAAGCTTGCAATTCTTATTATGAAATTACATATTAGATAGAGTGAAATCCAATGGATGGGGTGTAGTTTTGCCTAGTTAAGTTATAAGTGTTTTTGGAGAGATAATGCAACGCTTAAGCTTAATATTTAAAGGTTAATCACTGTTTTCAAATTGACAAGAGGATGGAGCCATCCAGAAAGAAGGGGCTGATTATTTTACTAAAACATATTTTTTAACAGGTAAAATCATGACTCATGCAAATGTAAAATAAATATGTATCTAAGATTTTATTTAACTCACTAGTTAATGAAGGAATTAGTAAGATGTTATAGGTGGTTCACAAAAGATTTCAAGACGCACACACATATTGGTCATCAGGAATGCTAAAATGACTTTACAAATAGATACAAAATTCATCAATATCCATAGGGCAGTAATCAAATGCATCTCCACTGGGCTAATCTGTGTTTATGTGAACCAGAAGCATGGGCATTACTATCAGTGTTCAACAATGTATAGAACTGTCAAATACCTCAAAGACAATGAGAAGGGAAGATAACTCCAAAGCGTGAACTAGACAGAAGGGATGGGGTGAGAAAAGAGGCTGAAAATGTGGACAGGGGCCATATCATGAAGCTGAGTGAAGCCTTTTATTTTGTATGGCACTAGGGAATAAGCAGAGACAATTCTGAGTGGCCCTGGGGGTTGTTTTCTCTTCTTCTTCTGTAGCTTAGGAATAATTTAGTATAGCAGTTGTGAGTTAGATCAGTGGAAAAGTAGTAAACTCTGGCATTTCCTTAACTAAGACTCTCCCATTGATACACAGATGCTATCTGTCCTCCTTTCCTTATAAATATTTTGAGCGATTGAGGGGAAGCTTTACTCTTGGCGCCCTTCCGTGAAATGTCCAGTGCAGCTATGCCCATGGCAGGCATGCTTTTACGTGGAATAAGGCAAGTGTGGAAGATTTTGTGTGCTTTGTTGCTTCTCTGCCTGTCAGTTTCCTCAGTAAACCAAATGTAATACTTTCACTGTGGAAATGTTAGGAATGTTAGTATCTTTTCCCCCTTTTGCATTAGAGTTAGTCAATGAATTTGTTTTCTGTTTAATTTTGTTCTACTGTTACAAGTAGCGGTAGTAATATTTTGATTTTCAAATTAACATAATCAGATAGAATTTTGGAAGAACTAGTGTGAGCCAGTATTCACACTGTGTTGCTGTGTTGAAAAATAACCAAATTAGAAACTAACACACCATTGTAAAGCAATTATACTCCAATAAAGATGAAAAAAAAAAAAAAAGGAAAAAAAGAAAGAAAAATAACCAAATTGCTCTGATTGAAAGCAGTTTGGGAAGAATTATGGAAAGGAGACTCGATGAGTTTTCTGGAATGTAAGTTCTTTTAGAGTTCCCTTACCTCATGCTGGTTATACAGTTTACTCCCAGAATGGCTGGTAAAATTTTGACTACTTGATTGGTCATAGAACATGGGTGTTTCCTAAATAACATCAAACCCTCAGACTTTCAGGTAGAACTAATTAGGCAATTAACCCTTTATTTGAAAAGACTTATTTGGCGTTATAGAGTTATATTTTTCATTCAATGCACAGTTGAATGAAAGAGACAGTTCTATCCCCTCTTACTTCAATCTCCTTCATTCCCCTACAATTTATCAGCTGAAGAACTGGGTTGTAGTTCCCCCCACAGCCGGGATCTCACTGCTGGCACCTTCATGGTGCACTTAAACATGTTCCTCTGTCCTCTGTCATTCCTGCAGATTGGCAGCTGGGTCCAGAGACTGGATATCAGATTTGATCTCTTTGGAAAACTGTAAGTAGAATATGGTCCGTCTATAGGAAGCACATAATGTCTGCTTGTCTCTTTTTGTGATCTTAGCCACCGTTGAAGTTTAACACCTGTATCTAATCATTTGTTGTTGGTTCAAAAAGCTGAGATTTTAATGATATTATTTCACTTATTTGTTTGTCAGAGTATATCTATTAAAGCAATACTTTCTCTCATTCACTCTTTGGTTACCCATGGTAGAGTTAATAAGAAGTGTAGGATAACTGCTTAATTGTTCCCTTTATTAACCAGTTTTCATTTTAATGGATTAATTTCTATAATCCTCTGCAGGTAGGCAATTCTTTTAAAATATTGCTATGCACCCATAGATGAAAATAAGTTTGATGTATTCAATCCACTCTCGTTATTAAAAGTACTGAAAGTCTGATCGTCCCGTTGTGGTTAGTGGAAGACTAGTAAGTTGGCCCTTGAATAATTTGAATTGACTCCATTAGTCTTTGATAACTTCCCTTCTAACCGATATGGCAAGATGTGCCAGGCTCAGCTCGTGCATTTCCTGTCTCAGACCTCAGCAATGTCTCCACTAAACCTAGGTCGCTTTTAGTGAGAAGTGACACTTCAAGACCACAATATGAGTCTCATCACTAAAGCATTAGTCATTGTATCTAGGTCTTAATAGTGGAAAGAGGTAGGGAATATTTATAGGTAGGAAAAATATACAGACTAGCTCCATCCAACATAAAAGACTAGAAACAATAACCAACCCAGTAACAACTTCCCAAATTTATCCCGATACAATCAAACTTCAAGACTAAGGAGATTTAAATTAAACGCTTCCTTATTGCATCTATATGTCTCTTATTCCACCCTAAAAATTCTGCTTCTCAAGGACACAGGAGATGATAAATAAGAATATCCACTAATTATTCATTTTGAAAACTATTCTCAGAATACTAATACTACCACCAATGTAATTATTGAAATTAAAGCTAGGAAAGCTTTCTTGAATCCTGGTTCATTCTAAAAGTATAAGAAAACTAATTTCATGTGAAAATAAACAACAGAAATGTATCAAATTCAAATTCCATGCAAAGTTATCATAAGAAAAGAAGAGAACAAGGAACATAATCATATAAATGCACACATTCACAAAAGATAAGTATGAAACTCAGCCTCATTTTAGTAGGTCTTAATTTCTCCTAATGCCAAGGAAAAGACGACAAAGATTCCAACTATCAACTTTCTATACTGAAGTTATAAAACAATAATATTAGGCTAGAATATAAATGAGAGTGTAATGGTTGGAAATGGGTTGTTGAAACTAATAATATTTGTAAAGTATCTGTTTGTTGAGAAACTTAAGAAAACTGAAAAGCGATGAGTAATTCCATGAGCAATAACAGCAGTAATGGAATTCATTAAGGTAACAGGATGTGTGTGTGTGGTGGGCGGGGGGGGGGGGGGTAAAAGATGGCCATGAGGGCTTCCCTGGTGGCGCAGTGGTTGAGAATCTGCCTGCCAGTGCGGGGGACACGGGTTCGAGCCCTGGTCTGGGAGGATCCCACATGCCGCGGAGCAACTGGGCCTGTGTGTCACAATTACTGAGCCTGCGCGTCTGGAGCCTGTGAGCCACAACTACTGAGCCTGCGCGTCTGGAGCCCATGCTCCGCAACGAGAGGCCGTGATAGTGAGAGGCCCGCGCACCGCGATGAAGAGTGGCCCCCGCTTGCCGCAACTAGAGAAAGCCCTCGCACAGAAACGAAGACCCAACACAGCCAAAAATAAAATAAATAAAATTAAAAAAAAAAAAAAAAAGATGGCCATGATCATGATGGTTTAACCGACATAACACATATAACAAATATATAATACAACTGTTTTCAGACACTGAAAATAGGCAACATAGACATGCGATCCTTAACAGAAGAGAGACAGATGAAGTGAGCCATACAACTTCAACTGCCTTCTTTGAAGACTTCAGTGCAGGGAAGAAATGTAAGGCTCATTTAGAGACTGAGAAGTTGACAGGGGTACTCCTTAAATAGAGCAAAAAGTACTATTTTAAGTTGAGGAAATAGTGATCTGCATTCAGTGAGAGCAAGAGGGCTGAAATTTGCAAGACAAAGTACTAGAAAGAGCTCAAGAAATTTGTACGAGGGTACCTTTGAGTCTGGCTGAACACCAAGCAGCTCTCATGCAGGATAAAACTCCACAAGTATTGACAGAGGATACCTACCGTAAGATATAAGTTAATCTTCAGAGCTCACACAGGGCTAAGGGACATTCAAGTACTTAATATCCAGAATAGTAAAGCTTTAATGAACACTCTGAGAATTCATTAGAAATTTAAGAATCTTTGTATCTTAGTAATTAAGGCTATTCTAGGCTCACCATAACAAAGTTTAAATAAAAGTCTTTATGGACAAACCTGATACTCAGATAACTGCCTGACCAAGACCAACTCTATCATCATTAAATGAAGACTAATATAAAGTCCTGATATTTAACATCACAAAATTCAAAATGTTTAGCATCAATAAATAATTATTAGACATCTGAAAGAGTAGGAAAACGTGCTATTAGCCGGAGAAAAATTGTTATAAAAGCAGACCCAGAACCACAGTGATGAATTTTCAAAAAAGGACTTCAATACAGGTATTTTATATACGTTCAAATACTTCAAAGAAAAAGAACATAATAAAGAAAAAATGCAAACTGTAAAAAAATGGAATTTCTGAAGCTGAAATTTTAAAAATTACAGAATAAACCTAAAACAGATTAGGCACTGAGGAAGAAAAGATCAGTGAAAATTTCTATCAAGACATAGCAATGAAAAATATCTGAAGAACAGAGAGAAAAGAGGCTGAAAAAATTGGATAGTTCCTAAGTGACCAGGGGGACAATGTCAAGGGGTCAAACATACCTGTAATTGGAGTTTCTGAAAATGGAAGAAAGAGAAAAAAAAATAGGAGAATCAACGCCTAAAAGTTTCCAAATTTGATGAAAACTATAAAACCACACATCCAAGAAACTAAACAAATCCTAAGTAGAATGAACATCTTTCATATCATAATCAAATTTTAAAAAATCAGAGACAAAAAAAAAATCTGAAAAGTAGCGACAGAAAAAAAGACACGTTAGAGCATAAGAACTATGATACAAATTACCACTGACTTTCTCATCAGGAATAATGGACTCCAGAAGACAAAAACGCAACATCTTAAAAGCGTTGGAAAAAAAACACAAAACAACGCGACTGTCAACCTAGAATTCTATCCTATGAGAATACTCTTCAAGCTAAAGGATAATTGTGCCCCAAAGAATGATTATCAGCTCAAGTCATCATGCAGCATTCACCCTGTTTTTCTTCTCCTGCTTCCACCTGTCTGCACACACACAGAGTAAGCCCACACATCTCCCAATTCTCTTTCAGACCTTTGGACAGCTCTTTAATGTAATTTACTTGTGTCCATGTTTTCACAGTCTCTCTCTCCATAGTTATATCAGCCTGTGAAGAGCACATCTTACACACAGTTTCAGCAAATCTTATGAAAAATAGTAAATTCCTGTCTCATACTCCTCTGAATATAGTAATTCAAATATAGTCTTAGGGACTAGAAGACGTCCTTGCTCATCTGCCCTTGCCCTCATTCACCTTTACAAAACTAAACCTCATATATATATAGTGAGTGCTAATAAATACTAGAGACTAAAGGACTTCGTGGTGGAAGCGTAATCTGCATTATCAACATCTGTTTCCAGCTAGACTTGCCATAAAATGCCCTCCTGTACAATATATATATATATATTTTAAATTTTATTTATTTATTTATTTATTTATTTATGGCTGTGTTGGGTCTTCGTTTCTGTGCGAGGGCTTTCTCTAGTTGCGGCAAGCGGGGGCCACTCTTCATCGCGGTGCGCGGGCCTCTCACTATCGTGGCCTCTCTCGTTGCGGAGCACAGGCTCCAGACGCGCAGGCTCAGTCGTTGTGGCTCACGGGCCTAGTTGCTCCGCGGCATGTGGGATCCTCCCAGACCAGGGCTCGAACCCGTGTCCCCTGCATTGGCAGGCAGATTCTCAACCACTGCGCCACCAGGGAAGCCCAGTACAATATTTTTAACAGTCAATTTTCAGCCAAGGTGAACTTAAAAATATGTTCAAAGTAAAACTTATAGAATCAGGGGCATATATATAAATATATACTAAATATTCTTTAATTTCATTTCTGCAAATGTTTTGAGCTCCTAGCTGGTATCCCTAAGAGGGATCCCTGTGAATCTTTAAGAATAACTATTTTCTTAAAATCAATAATTCAAAAAGATTGAAAATAAAATAAATTTTCTTTTAGATTTGTTAACTTTTTTTTTTTAATATATACAATTTTGGAGGAATTAAAGCATTCACTACTGGAGATCAAAGACTTGGAAAGACTAAAGCACATGCTACTGGTGATCAAAGGCTCTGATAATTCCAGATCTTCTTTTCTACTGACCTCTGGGAATTTGTAAGAATAAATCACTTAATATCTATCATCCCTGCCTTTTTTTTTTTTTTTTTTTAATGTGAGTTATGGTCTAGATCAGCATTTCTTAGATATTTGGGTTTCATGAAAAAAAAGAAAGTGGAAGCTGAACCAACTTTGAGTTGCCGTTTCTTTTTTAATAAGAACATAAAATAAACAATCATATAAACTGCCATCTCTACTTACAATATTTCATTAAAAACATTTTTAACATTAAAAAAGGCAAAAGGGCAAATTCAGAATAAGTGCTTCATATTAAAAATAGATACAGTTTAAGGAAAAAATTACATATGATTTTTTTTTCCCATTTTCATCATGGACTGGTAAAAATTTTATAAATGTCTAGTCATTCCATGGACCTGTTTAAAAATCATTGAATTAAATGCTTCTTACTGTCCCCTTCAACTGTGAAACTCTATGATCTACCTTCTTATTTTGATACAATATGTTAAGCAAACATGATTAACATTACATAGCATTATGTCAGTTAAATGTAATTTACCTAATTCAATGTATTTAAATAAGTAAAAATACTTAATTTTAAGAACAAGGGAAAATATGATTGGTGTAGCACTTTGCCACACACATTTTAACATGTACTACACACGTTAAAGACCTTTTTAAAAAGTTCCTGTAGGAAATGACAGTGTCATTTGGGTCTAGCATCATTCTGGTTGCACAAACTAGAAAGAGAAGTTGCGCTGTGGTAATACTAGTCTTTATCTCAGAGACCAAGACTCATTTTGCAAATTTGTAGTATCATTTCCCTAAACAACTCCAGACTGAATTGTACTTTAGATCCTCAGTTCTATATTTTTGCAGAGGCAGAAACACAAGCTCTTGATTTTTTTTTTTAAAGTGTTGCTGACGGGTTGAGATAACTTTTTACTCCATCATGTATAACCATGGAATAGCATTAACAAGTGAAAGATGTAATAAATTAGACATCTCTACATTTTAGAGGAGAAGATGGAAACATCATTGGTTTTCTTTTCTCAATTAAATATGTGTGAACCAAAAGAAAAAACTTTTTTCAAGTTAATATATGGTTCGGGAAAAGAAGAAACAAGCAAAGAAGCCAAAATCAGGTAAAAATCATAATTTTTTAAGTCAGCCTTATACTTTTAAAAACATGATTGACATTGAATATTTGTTAGCACTTGTTTTTAAAATATCTGGTTGAAAATATATTGACTGTAATATTACAACTGAAAAAAAATCTATTTATTAGGAGTAAATAACTGTTAAATCTGAAAGTGTTTTTATTTTTTTTCTTAAAGTGCAACAATTTTAACCACCCAGGAGAACTAGTAATAATATTTATTGAAATATAATCTCAAATACTTTAAAGTCACTGAGGGGAAAAAAAACCAAGTATATTTCGCATATGCTATCCTAATTCCTCCATAAACAGTATTTAAATGAAATTCTTAAGAAAACCACTGAGTGTGTCTAGAGTGAGGGAGGTGGGTGAGAAGGGGTGTCCAGGTGATTACCAATCCCAAATCTGTTTGACAGTCAGAAGGAGAGATATCAATTGTCATCCAAGTTGTCCTGAAGCTAATGCCTTTTCATTACAGAGCTAAGGAAAAAAGAAATAGGCTAAGTCTTCTTGTGCAGAAACCTGAGTTTCATGAAGATACTCTTTCCAGCAGATCTGGGCAATTGGCCAAAGAAACAAGGTGAATAACTTGTAATTATTTGGGGGGACATTTTGCTGATTCTATCATTAAAGATTTAAGAAAGAGGAAATTAGGGATTACCATTTTATTGGATATTACACAGTAATATAAGGAAGGTTAGTGATCTCATTTCAAAAAAACTAGAAATATTCCATAAAATTAAACCATTTTAATAGCTTGAATTAAGTAATCTCATAAAAATGTAAAGATGCTCTTTTAAAATTATATACCTGTCAATTTTAAATGATATATTTTACTCCTTCATCACTTTGTATTTTAAACTGATGAAATACTCATTAATTTAAGAGTTTGCACAATGTCATTGAGAAGTGCTATTCATCTCTTTCTTCAGTAGTTTGGAAAAAATGCCCTAGGTATAGTATCAAGTAAAGCACAAAAAGGGATGTTTTGTAACTTTTAGCCATTTCTTTAGTTCAAACAGAAAATGGAATAAGCTTATACACTAGGATAATATAAATTTTTCCAAATATGAAATACGACCAATAAAAGATCCAAGACAAATATATTCAATTCTCAATTATCAACATTTCTAAAATATTTGTTGTATTAAAAATGCTTCCTATTTCTTACCCCTTTAAAACTTCATTAGTCAAACTTCCTGTATCTGTTTAAAAAAAAAAATTGTTGCATATTTTGGTAAGAGTTTCAAGGAAATTGCAGTTTTAAAAAAGTTTGACTGAAAGACACTGTTAGATTAGGTTCTTCTATTTGCCAAATTAAGAAAGATAATTGACCTGATTTCTTTGTTTTTAACCTAACACATGATTATTTTTCCCTGGAAAATAAAATAATTCATGAGAAAATAATGTTATTTTAACACATTGTTTTATAGGCAAAAACCAAAAGAAAGTTGACCAATGTTTTTGAACTTTCCAATATAAATACAATTTCCATTGTATAATAATCAAAGGAGAAATCCTGTGAAATATGACTGAAAAGAACAGTATGATAGCACATGTTAGAGCAGATTCACAAGTAGAGTTTCTGCACACTCTATTATAAAACAGTTTGTTTCTTGAACAGAATCTCTCCTGAAGAAGCAGTGATATGGGGTGAATCATTTGACAAACTGCTTTCCCATAAAGGTTAGTGCTACTTTTCCCAAATACTTTATTCTTTAATGGAAAAGTATACAAAATATGTATGTAATTATACAAAACAGGCTGTCATAAAAATTTAGTCTGATTGATAATTTACAGCAATATGAGTTTTTGATCTACAAAAATAACTAAATAATAGAATAGTCAACTAATAAGAGTATTTTAAAAATACTCTTATTTTATTAAGAATTACTTATGGTGGATGAAATATTTCTTGGTGCTGGATGAATAGTTTCACATTTTCAGTGTTTTTAGTTTGTGAATGAGACCCTTGGTTTTATTAAATCCCAGATTATCTGTGTTACTTTTACTGTTAAGTGATCAAAAATCTAAAGTAGTTCTTTTCATGGACATTTAGGAAACCTTCATGAAAATATATATTGTTTTAATTTTATAAATGCTTCACTCTTCGCATCAGTCATCAGAATTTTGCAGGGTAGTTGAGAATCAGGTGGGCATTTAAGGTGGAGCTTTGTAGATGAGATGGAAAGTGAGGACAAATACTGAGTTTGTCCAAGCACAGGTCAGAGGACAGGCTGCCTGGATTGCTAATCCTTAGAGTCAATTTCATAAGGAAACAGCTGAGTAAGCTTTTTTTTCTTGCCTTTATTCAGTCCATGATTTCTTTCAGGGAGCAAAACTGACAGATTGAACTGAGTAGGCGATGAGGCTAAGCAACCACAGGGTTCATTGCTTTCCACATTAAACCAGGCAGAGTCTGCTTAAGAAGCAACACTTTATCACTACCAAATAGCCACACACTTCCTCTAGCCCACAGCTTTTATTTGTATCTCCAAGTTCTTCTATTCCTTACCGCATTTCTTTGAGTTAGCCGAGGCTAACTACTGTTTACAGCATTGCCAGTGGTTTTCTCATCCTAAGGTGTCTACTGAAAGCTGGAGCTCCTATTGCTGGGAGTGCAGTACTTGCAATTCAGCCTCAAGTACTGTGCACTCTTTGATGAAACCAACTTTTCTAATCCGTCTTCATGTCCTGTAATTTTCTCCTAATTGTCCATCCATCTGTAAGGTTTTGGTGACCAGTTCGTTTTCCCCTGGATTTACTGACAGAGCATCCTATTTCTGCAGACTCTCCCTGAAGACTTTCCCTCTTCCAATGAAAACAGATTTTGCCTCTGAACTGTAATATTGACTCAGAGAAAGAAAAGTATAGGTAGAGAAATCAAGGCTTAAATTTAGGCAAGGATGTAGTGAAAATGGAGGGTAGTGGTAAGAAAGGAAGTTCATGCTGAAAAAAATTTAATGTGTTACTCCATCCTCATTTCACCTTAATGCTCTATCACTCCCTATTTTGGAGAAAAACAATGTGAACAGCTTTCCTCAACTTTTCTTCATTCCCAATATCCACCCATTTCTTGACTTTTGTTAAAATTCTTGCCAAATATATGTAAAACCTATCTCCCATTCTCATGATCTCCTCTGTCACTGTCTTGGTTCAGGTATTTATCTAATTACAACCTATGTAAAACTTTCCTCCCTAATTCATGCCCCCCAAACTTATTTCTTCTTTTAATCTCCTATTATTTCCACCATTTGGGCACAACTCAGCCCTTGAGCCTCTCCACTAGTCAGAGCAAGGAAAAAAAGAAGTGGAATTCATTTTTTTTTTCCAGTTTGAATGTTTATTATAAGGAAACATGTCTTTTCATCTGTGGATCTCCAAACCCAGCACATCACCTGGTAAATATTAAGTGCTCGAATAATATAACCAAATTTGTTGCTAGGAAAAACTTAGATTTGAGTTCTGGTTCTCTTCTGCCACACAATCACTTTCTTAATCACTTTCATATTCAGCTTCCTCAACTGTAAATGGAGATCACAATGTCTTTAGCTCCAATAGAAATAAATTTCTGTCAGGATTAAATGAGATGATGAATAAGAAGCCAATAACTGTTTTCTGTTTTGTTTTGTTTTTTTTCTAACATCTTTATTGGAGTATAATTGCTTTACAATGGTGTGTTAGTTTCTGCTTTGTAACAAAGTGAATCAGCTATACATATACATATATCCTCATATCTCCTCCCTCTTGCTTCTCCCTCCCACCCTCCCTATCCCACCCCTCTAGGTGTTCACAAAGCACCAAGCTCATCTCCCTGTGCTATGTGGCTGCTTCCCACTACCTATTTTACATTTGGTAGTATGTATAAGTCCATGCCACTCTCTCACTTCGTCCCAGCTTACCCTTCCCCCTCCCCATGTCCTCAAGTCCATGCTCTACATCTGAGTCTTTATTCCTATCCTGCCCCTAGGTTCTTCAGAACCATTATTATTATTTTTAGATTCCATACATATGTGTTAGCATACAGTACTTATTTTTCTCTTTCTGACTTACTTCACTCTCTATGACAGTCTCTAGGTCCATCCACCTCACTACAAATAACTCAATTTCGTTTCTTTTTATGGCTGAGTAATATTCCATCGTATATATGTGCCACAGCTTCTTTATCCATTCATCTGTCGATGGACACTTAAGTTGCAAGAAGCCAATAACTGTTTGACACTACACAAATGTAAATGGTTTCTGCTATCATGAAAAATAATTATCAACAATAAATTTAATAATCTTTTTCTGTTTTGCAACCTGCTCCCAGCTGTATAAACATCACTTACAGGGTTAAATTTCAATGGAAAGAAATATATAAGCTGGACTTCTTTCTTTAACTTAATAAATTGGTATATAATAATTTCATCATACTCTCACGACCCATTAGAGAGAATAAAGATTCTCTCTAGGTAATTAGTCCTACAGAAAATCCTCCCCTGGCATTCTATAATCATGTTGCTTTACAAGTAGTCAAAACCAAATGGAAAAAAATCTGCTCCTCTCTGTTCTCTACTGGTGGAAATACTAAAGTTCTGTAAAATCGCAGCAGTTTGAACCTAGACGGGGTAACATGAATAACAAAAATCAGCACTGACCCACTTGGACATTATTATCATCACTCATGATCAAAGTGCTAATTAAATTATATTGGATTCACAAAAAATTATGTTAACGGTATTCTTTTAATCAAGCCCCCAAATTCAGTTATTCTAAATTGCAAATCTTATTGTAATATTAAATTATAAAGCTTAAAATAATCACCTAAGAAAGTCTCATGGTTGCAATGGTCAAATTCCGCTCATTTCTATTGACTTGACTGTAGGCCAAAAAGAAAAAAAAAGGAAAGTTCCTGTACTCATACATACACAAACACACACACACTTCAAGACCTTGCTCTATCAGATTTTATAGAATTTCCCTTTAGTTAAATGTGTAAGTTTCTCAAATTCTGTATGCCCTATCTATATAAAGGAAATGGAAATTGTATTAAATTTATTCAAATGGGAAGTGAAGTGATAAGTCAAACAAAATACATCGGAAATTTGAGTATTTATTTGAAAAAAAAAATGCCTGATACTAAAACCACTGCAGAATAATTATTAGCATCTTTAGGAAAGGAGCCATAGAGTAGATGGTTCTTACGCTAGATTTTAGGGGATTAATCAAAAATTCACTAGCTGGACAAAGAGAGAAAGAGATCATCCAAGCAGAAAGCCAACATAGGCATGGGGCATTAAACAGTGCAATTTATTTAGCGAACTAGAGAGAAAGTAATTCTTTACTGAGAAACATAATCTGAAAAAGGGTGGCTTAGGGTAACAGGTAATAGCTGAAACTTAAGCAGAAAGAACAGTGTTTTTGCTGTGTTCCACAGAAACCAAAGAATCCATGGAGTGTTTTGATAATTCCACTATTATATTCATACTTCATTCCTAAAATGTAGCTTAACTCTTTTAAAATTAAAAAAAGCACAGAAGGTAAAATCCAAGGAAATATAACCAAAGTAGGGACTTTAGTTAATAATAATGTATCGGTATTTGTTTATTAATTATAACATATGTAGGGGCTTCCCTGGTGGCGCAGTGGTTAGGAATCTGCCTGCCAATGCAGGGGACACGGGTTCGAGCCCTGGCCCGGGAAGATCCCACATGCCGCGGAGCAACTAAGCCCGTGCGCCGCAGCTACTGAGCCTGCACTCTAGAGCCCGCGAGCCACAACTACTGAGCCCACATGCCACAACTACTGAAGCCCACACGCCTAGAGCCTGTGCTCCGCAACAAGCCACTGCAATGAGAAGCCCGTGCACCACAACGAAGAGTAGCCCCCGCTCGCTGCAACTAGAGAAAGCCCGCGTGCAGCAACGAAGACCTAATGCAGCCAAAAATAAATAAATAAATAAATAAATTTATATATATATAAAATATATATAACATATGTACCTTACCAATGTAAGATGTTAATAATAGCAGGGATCTGGAGGTGTGGGGTGTGTGGAAGCTCTGTCCTATCTTCATAACTCTTCTGTAAATCTAATCTATTCTAAAAGTAAATGTTTATTTTAAAAAATGAACTCAAATATGTTATACAGTAAATTTAATACACTGCAGTCCATCAATAATTTAACTTCCATTCCTCATTTGTTTCTCTGCAGATATTAGGGTAATTTTTTTCCTGCCTTCCCTGTTTATTGACAAATTTGCCTGAAGCTGCAAAATGAATCATAAAAATCTATGATTTAAAACCATATATATCAATAATTTCTAAATGTTGTTTAAGAAAAACAAAAAGCATAAACCAAAAACCAGTATCAGACTGTCATTCATAATCATCAATTTCAAATTTAGTTATCAGTCTTCTTACCAATTGACTTTATGAAAATAAATGTTACCAATATGAACTTAGCAAATCAATTAATTCCAATAAAATTGCACATATATGTACATTACACTCACATATTTGTGAGTGTTTGTATGCATATATTTATATGGTTCTGTGTAAGACAGCTTTGAAAGTAAAACAATGCTGCTGATAGTACATAATTTTGAAAACAATTGGCTAAATAGTTTAAAAAATGCCGGTTGAACTTGCAATGTTTCATGTAGGTTTTAGAAAATCATTACACGAAATTATGTCGATGTGTGGAAGATTTCAACAGGCAGAGGAAAAGGTTATTCCTGAGTAGAGAAAAAGGCAGGAAAAGGGCTAGAGAAATAAACGATTTGGGCATAACCTAGGAAAGCAAGCAGGTCCCTTTCACTGAGGTAAAGAGTAGTGAGCAATCACATTGGAAAACCAAGTTGGGGACAAACTCAAGAAGAGTTTGTTTGTTAGAAAGCTAACTCTGATGCATAGAAAGGTAGAATTCTATGCATATAATAGGACTACCTACAAGGTTGTTACAAATATCAAAGTTAACCTCAACGTAAGGGCTATTTTGGAAAGAAAATGGAAGAACTTGGTGACTGACTGAATGTGTACGTATGTTGTAAAGTGAGATGGTGAAGAAATAGGAGATGAAGAAAAAGGAGCCAAAGATCTCCAGATTTTGTTCCATATTAATAGGAAGGTAAGAGTGCCTTTTATAGATCAGAAATAGAGGTAGAAAAAAAAGATTTGGAGAAGATAACAGGTGAGAGTTTGAACTTTTTTAGTTGCTGGTAAAGTTTATCAGAAGTTTTGCAGGATTTTATAGGCACACATCTAGAATATGGAAGCATGATTGATTATAGAAAGATTTTCTAACCATCTCACATACTTGATAAGTAAAGATTTGAAAGAGAAGGTTATTTCCTATGAAGGGAATCTCTGTCAATAAAAAAAAAACTTCCAACTACTACCTGTTTATTTTCCTGTACATCCTTTTTTCCAGTCATTGCAAATAATTCCAATATTTTTAGTCTTTTTATTAACAACTATTCGCTTGGACTTTTTGCACCTTAAATTGTGATCATATATACTAAGCTTAATTTTGAGAATAATTCATAATAAGGTAGGATAAAAGGAATATGTAAGTCATTTCACCCCCTTGATTTAAAAATATGAACTGATACTGTGGGAAGTACATATTACTGACTTTGAGGAAAGGCTGCAAGGAAGTGCATACTTCTCTTTTGGGGAAGGAAATTAGCACTTCTCCTTACACTTTTCACCTTGTGGCTTTTTAAGTTGCCCTTTCCAATTTTCAGTTACCATTTTCTGCAAGATAAGGGATTCCAGGGTTCTGCAAATTTAACTTTCTGAATCAAGCTGACCCATAACAAACATGCAATTACTTGATCTATCTAAAAAATAAAAGTAAGTAAAATCCAGTCTAGATTATACATGGGCCACACAAACAAATCATTATTGCACAAGTAACCACCACATTCTGTGGCAGGTCCAAAGTCAAATATCAAAGGAGAAGCAAGGCAACCTAGTACTTAAGATACCACACTGTACTTGGGTTTCCAACTTCTGAGTTCCTTGACTTTTTGTTTCATTTGGTTTCTTGGCATCAGAAAAATACTCCAACAGATGTCAGAGTTTCAATTTAGAAACATGCAATTACAAGCATTTCATATTTGTATGACACATTGAGCCAGCTTCTTCCAGTGTGAATTCTAATCCCGGGTTCTATCAAGCGCTTTTGGCAGGTGTCTTCACCACTGCTTCCTTCTAAAGGACTGTTTAGTAAGTTACTGCCTCTGTGTGAGAAATGGTTCCATTGTGACCTGACTTCATGCAGCTGCCAAGTGAGTAAGAGAAACAGGAAGTAACTAGTGTGCTGGGATAATCCTGCACGATATTACGTATTATTTTTTTAAAAGTCATTTACTTAAACTTTTAAATAGATGAACTACCTTCTCATTCATCATTAATTTGTTTCTTGAATCAGTATTTATTCTCCCCTATTATATTCATATTATGCCAACAAGATCCATTCACTTTGATTAACTCACCACGAGCACTTTTAACACACAGCGCTTTTCCTTATGTTAATGCTGTGACTTCATTTTGAATGTCTGTATCAAACTCAAGCCTAAGCATGGTAACGAAGGGCTTTTGCATGATACTCCAAAGCACAACGGCTGGTACAGAGCTGACACTCACTCATGCTTTGTGAATTAGTGAAGGACCATTTAAGTAGCATTCATGTTATTTTCTGGAAGGCTTCTATAGTCATCTTAAGTAAGCTGATTTTTCTCTGCTGCTCCAAACAGAATTAGTCACCCCTGCAATTCTCATTCCTTCGTCCTTGGTCTATACATGCCTGTCTTGCCTATTAATCTCCATATTCCTCAACAGTAAAGACTTTGTTGTTTCATGGCAGTTGAAAGATAAACGTTCTATAATTATAAACAAAATAAACCTGGATTCAAACCCCTGTGCTATCTTTTCCCAGCGGTAAGATTCAGGGCAACTTAACTCTCTGAATCTCAGCTTCTTCGTCTGTATAAATGGGTAGAACAGGACTTAACTCCTTAGGGCTGATGTGAAAATCAAATGGAACTGCCCCAAAAAAGGCATATAGCAGTGTGCCAAGGCCTTAGCAAAGACTCAAAACTTCGAACTATTGTAATTAATATCATTGCATTTTCAGTTTATAGTACAGTCCTCAGGTTCATACTAGGTGTTTCACAAATAATTAAAAGATAGACGAAGGAAGTTATTTTTAATAAGTAACAATTTCAGTTGTCTGGCATATGGATGATCCCTTCTAGGTGTCAATACAAAAAGTTTCTTATAATTGAGATTTATTAATAGGAAAAGTAATCACCTTATCCTCCTAAAATTGTCACAGTAATTTATCAACTTGCTTTAGGAATAATTTGGTATTTAAAAACTGATCAATCCGTGCCTCTATATGACATATAGATAGAATAAAATGAAATCCAAAAAGCATTTCCCTTCACTGGAGTCAAAGTAACTTTATTCATAAGCCCAATAAAACATATTCTTAATTTCCTCTTTCCAATCTAGGTCTGACCTGGAACAGACTGTTCTGTTGTAAGATAGCAGGCATTTTATTTGCTAACTTTGCTTTAATTTCCATTTAAATAGTAACAGAGGAGCAAGTAAGAACAAGACAAATGTCTCTCATTGTGGGAGGGGAAGAGGCAGAGCCCACATCATGAACACACAGGACAATACCACCCAATGACAGGCTTTTCAATATCAGAGTGCACATCTCCATACGACCACTTTTGCTTTTTTAATTAGGACTACCTGAAGATGTTCTCACAATCATTTTGCTGTCTTGCTTCCAATTGTTTCCTAATATCTAGTCAAAGAATTCTCCTCAGAAATCTACTTTATAGCAGCTATCGAGCAAATAAGAAATTTCAGAATTCTATTAAAAAATACAAAGAATCTATCAATTGAAGATAATTATGAGAGATAAATTAAGAGAATATACATGTATTTAGGATTCAATCCAGCAAAAAGTGGATGTTAATTGGAGGAAAAAAGGGCAAACATTTTAGAAATTTTAAAGAGGAAGGAAGTATGGGTGCTAAGCAGCAGTTTTTGATTACACTAAAAATTCATCAAGCGGGAATTCTCAACATATTTTTTTAAACTTCTGGCCAGAGGCTGGGGCATGACTACGTAACTACCTAAAGTTTGGTTTAAGCCAATTGGTCTACAGATGGTTGTTTTTGTTGAGGTTTTTCTTTCACACACCTAAACATTGCCCACATTTCAAATTCTACTTCAATTTTGATTTAGGGGTTGAAAGGCATGTTTTGCCTTAGTCTCCTTGTTTCCTTCTGGGATCATTACAGAAGAAGAAGAAGGAAAAAAAAAGACAAAAACTAAAACCAGAGATTATGCAACAAAACCATCTTTGTAGTCACATAAATGGAAAAGGAAGAAGTTTTCAAGCTGTTGCCAATCAGTAGCCAAATGATGCTTATTCAGCCTATTTTCTAAAGTCATCAGCCTGGGGCTCCAGCTTTACCTGAAGTCTGAAAGGTTGCTGCTGCGATGTAGTTTTCAAAAATTAAAGGAATGTAATCTTCGACAACAGTAATGACTCAACCTGCTTTTTTATAAGTTCAGGTACTGAGCTACAGAGGGTAAAAGAGTTGTGGAAAGGAAAATCAAACAGACCACACTAAGGAACAGTAATCCCTAAGAGAGCTGGTGGGTCAACAAGTCAGGGTAAAACCCACTTGTCTGACTCCCTGTTGTTCACTTTGATAGCTATTTTGGCTTAAAAATAATAAAAACAGAGATAGATCATTAACTTTACTCTGAGAATATATACATTTTTAGGTATTTGGGGAAAATCTTTTATCTATCAAAATGCTTCAAAGAATCATTATCCATTTATATTTTCCTGCTACATTCTGAGCAAAGCACACTACACGGCATGAGAAATAAATCTGGAAAATCAAACACTAACTGTGCTAGAGAAATAAGAACAAGAGTGGTTCAACAGCACCCACACCGACCATTCTTCCTCCTCCTCAGAGACTAGAATTTGTCGACTTACACAGGAAGCGCTTAGAACTAAGGCCTCCTTAAGACAGCTGTGTTTGACTAGGAATTATCTTACCAGCATCTAATCACTGTGGACAAGTTCTGGGTTGCATGTCAGTCCTATGATGCCTTCTCAAATTTTTGTTGAGACTGACCTTTGCTTGTCTTCCTAGTTTCTTCGCTAAGGTTTAACCACTAACATCTGGTGCTCAGGATCAATTTACCAAGGAAAAGAAACGGCAGACTCTCCCCTCACCCCAATGAAAACACCAATGGAAGGAGCAGTGGAGTAGAAGAGGCCCACAGGGCTCGTCTATCATGGTAGTGTTTGGAGAGATCCCATACCTAACACTTAGGGAATGTCTGTAGGTTATGCCATTTCTGGCTGTTGTTTTCTTACATTAAGTTCCTGGATCTCTAATATAATCAAACAGTTGCTTTCAGCATTGAAAACAAAAACAAAAACACAATGCTTCATGACAAACAGGACAAGTGCTAGATATAGGAGAAATAAATGGTGACATGTAACACATGATTTGAGGATTGTAGTAGTTTCCTGTGGCTGTGTAACAAACTATGATAACTTTAGGGACTTACAACACAAATATATTATCTTACAGTTCTGTAGGTCAGAAGTGTAGCACGGATCTCACTGGAAAAATTATCAAGGTGTCGGCAGGCTGTTGTCCTTTGTGGAAGGTCTTGGGGAGAATCCCTTTCCTACCCATTTGGGTTCTTGGCAGAATTCAGCTCTTTGCAGTTTTGGACCAAGGTCTCCATTCTCTTGCTGGCTCTAAACTAAGGCCACTCTCACCCTCTGGAAGCCACCACATTCTTTGGCTCTTGACCATCTTCTTCCATCTTGAAGGGCAGCAACAGTGCTTCTCACACCGCATTCCCCTGACCCACTTCTCTGCCTTCCTCCTCCACTTTTAAGCACTCATGTGATGAGATTGGGTCCACCTGGATAATCCAGGATAATTTGCCCCTCTCAAGGTCCTTAACCTTAATCACATCAGCAAAGCTTTTTTTTTTTTTTAATGAGTGCCCATTCTGACTCCAAGGTCTTTTTTGTTTTTTTTTTTTTAAATTTATTTATTTACCTATTTATGGCTGTGTTGGGTCTTCGTTTCTGTGCGAGGGCTTTCTCTAGTTGTGGCAAGCGGGGGCCACTCTTTATTACGGTGCGCGGGCCTCTCACTATCGCGGCCTCTCTTGTTGCGGAGCGCAGGCTCCAGACGCGCAGGCTCAGTAATTGTGGCTCACGGGCCCAGTTGCTCCGCGGCATGTGGGATCTTCCCAGACCAGGGCTCGAACCCGTGTCCCCTACATTGGCAGGCGGATTCTCAACCACTGCGCCACCAGGGAAGCCCCAGCAAAGCTTTTGCTCCATGTCAGGTAATGTAGTCACAGGTTCTGAGGATTAGGGCATGGACATCTTTGGAGGACTGTTACTCTACCTATGACAGAAAGTGCTGCCTTCTTGAGAAAGATATACTTCTACAATTTGTTTGTTTGAAAAGTGAGATCTGGGACAATTGAATTTATATGAATCTCAGTTTTCTCAGCTACGAAAATGAATATAGGACATATTCCAGACATACGTTGTAGTATTAAATGTAGTAATGCGTATGAACAGCACTTAGCCCTCAAAACCTCTAAACATGTTAAAAATGCAAACCCTCTTAGTTATCACCATAATTCTACCATATTCATTCTTCTTGCTTCATTCTATATGGAACTTATTATATTACAAATAATCATGGACCATGAGGAATAGTTCTAGAGAACAGTGAATAGAAGAAATGAATATAAGTGAAAATAAGTTGAGTAGACAAAGAAAGCTATCATTTATTTCAAATTTTCTTGCCTTAATGCTAGAATGTATGCTTCTCCCTCTTTAAATTCCTGAATTTAAGTCTCTAATATTTTGTTCAGAATCTTTACATCTGTGATCATTGGTCTATAATTTTATTTTCCTTTTCCTTTCTTAATCGTTATTTCTGGGGGTGGTGTTGGCGTTACATTTGTCAGGTTTTGGTATTAGAGTTATCCTAGCCTCTTAAAATGAGAAGGAAATTATTCATCCCTCCACTGTTTTCTGGAAGTTGTATAAGATTAGAATACTATTTTCTTAAATGTTTGATGAAATTCACCAAATCTGGGCCCAAGATTTTTTTTTGGGGGGGGGGGTGGTATTTTTATTATAAAAATCTATTAAGATAGAGTTTCAGATTTTTCACTTCAGTGCCAGTTTGGGTAGGCTTTCTTTAAACAATTTTCCCATTTTATTTAATTTATATTTATTGGCATAAAATCATTCATAATATTTACTATCTTTGTAATATCTCTAAGATCTGTGGAAATATCACTGATTTGCTTCCTACTACTATGAAACAGCCTCACTAGGAGTTCTATTTTATTAATGTTTTCGAAGAACCAACTTTTGGCTTTGTAAATTTTCTCTATGGTTTGTTTTCTTTTACACAGACTTCTTTTATAATTTTTTTTCCTTCAACTTACTGTGGCTTTAATTTTCTCTTGTTTTTAAAGCTTCTTAAAGTAGAAACTTAGATTTTATCTTTTACTAGTATAGCATTTCATGTGGTAAATTTCCCTCTAAATACGGTTTAAACTGCATCCTACAAATTTTGATGTGCTGTATTTTTATTATAATTCAATTGTAAATAGTTTCAAATTTCTCTTTTGATTTCTTCTTTGATCAATAAATTATTTATATGTGTTGTTTTATTTCCAAATATTTGGGGGCTTTTAAAGCTACGTTACTAGTTGATTTTTTTTTAAAACCTTTATTGGAGTATAATTGCTTTACAATGGTGTGTTAGTTTCTGCTTTATAACGAAGTGAATCAGCTATGCATATACAGATATCCCCATATCTCCTCCCTCTTGCATCTCCCTCCCACCCTCTCTATCCCACCCCTCTAGGTGGTCACAAAGCACCAAGCCCATCTCCCTGTGCTATGCAACTGCTTCCGACTAGCTATTTTACATTTGGTAGTATATATAAGTCCATGCCATTCTCTCACTTCGTGGCAGCTTACCCTTCCCCCTCCCTGTGTCCTCAAGTCCATTCTCTATGTCTGTGTCTTTATTCCTGTCCTGCCCCTAGGTTCTTCAGAACCATTTTTTCCCCCTTAGATTCCATATATATGTGTTAGCATACGGTATTTGTTTTCTGACTTACTTCACTCTGTAAGACAGACTCTAGGTCCATCCACCTCACTACAAATAACTCAATTTCGTTTCTTTATATGGCTGAGTAATATTCCATGGTATATATATGCCACACCTTCTTCACAAATTCATCTGTCAATGGACACAGGTTACTTCCATATCCTGGCTCTTGTAAATAGAGCTGCAATGAACATTGTGGTACATGACTCTTTTTGAATTATGGTTTTCTCAGGGTATATCCCCAGTAGTGGGATTGCTGGGTCGTATGGTAGCTCTGTTTTTAGTTTTTTAAGGAACCTCCATACTGTTCTCCATAGTGGCTGTATCAATTTACATTCCTACCAGCAATGCAAGAGGGTTCCCTTTTCTCCACACCCTCTTAAGCATTTATTGTCTGGAGATATTTTGGTGATGGCCATTCTGACTGGTGTGAGGTGATACCTCATTGTAGTTTTGATT
Source organism: Eubalaena glacialis (assembly GCF_028564815.1). Taxonomy (NCBI): domain Eukaryota; kingdom Metazoa; phylum Chordata; class Mammalia; order Artiodactyla; family Balaenidae; genus Eubalaena; species Eubalaena glacialis. The sequence goes on along the minus strand of NC_083718.1, from coordinate 10,120,570 downwards.
TGCATTTCTCTAATGATTAGTGATGTTGAGCATTCTTTCATGTGTTTGTTAGCTACCTGTATATCTTCTTTGGAGAAATGTCTATTTAGGTCTTCTGTCCATTTTTGGATTGGGTTGTTTGTTATTTTGATATTGAGCTGCATGAGCTGCTTGTATATTTTGGAGATTAATCCTTTGTCAGTTGCTTCGTTTGCGAATATTTTCTCCCATTCTGAGAGTTGTCTTTTCATCTTGTTTATGGCTTCCTTTGCTGTGAAAAGCTTTTAAGTTTCATTAGGTCCCATTTGTTTACTTTTGTTTTTATTTCTATTGGTCAAAAAGGATCTTGCTGTGATTTATGTCACAGAGTGTTCTGCCTATGTTTTCCTCTAAGAGTTTGATAGTGTCTGGCCTTACATTTAGGTCTTTAATCCATTTTGAGTTTATCTTTGTGTATGGTGTTTGGAAGTGTTCTAATTTCATTCTTTTACATGTACCTGTCCAGTTTTCCCAGCACCACTTATTGAAGAGGCTGTCTTTTCTCCATTGTATACTCTTGCCTCCTTTATCAAAGATAAGGTGACCATATATGCGTGGGTTTATCTCTGGGCTTTCTATCCTGTTCCATTGATCTATATTTCTATTTTAGTGCCAGTACCATACTGTCTTGATGACTGTAGCTTTGTAGTATTGTATGAAGTCTGGGAGTCTGATTCCTCCAGCTCCATTTTTCTTTCTCAAGATTGTTTTGGCTATTCAGGGTCTTTTGTGTTTCTATACAAACTGTGCAATTTTTTTGTTCTGGTTCTGTGAAAAATGCCATTGGTAGTTTGATAGGGATTGCATTGAATCTGTAGATTGCTTTGGGTAGTATAGATCATATCTTGGGTCACAAATCAAGCCTTGGTAAATTTAAGAAAATTGAAATCATATCAAGTATCTTTTCTGACCACAATGCTATGAGACTAGATATCAATTACAGGAAAAAATCTGTAAAAAATACAAATACATGGAGGCTAAACAATACACTACTTAATAACCAAGAGATCACTGAAGAAATCAAAGAGGAAATCAAAAAATATCTAGAAACAAATGACAATGAAAACACAATGACTGAAGACCTATGGGATGCAGCAAAAGCAGTTCTAAGAGGGAAGTTTAGAGTAATACAATCCTACCTCAAGAAACAAGAAACATCTCAAATAAACAACCTAACCTTACACCTAAAGCAATTAGAGAAAGAAGAACAAAAAAACCCCAATGTTAGCAGAAGGAAAGAAATCATAAAGATCAGATCAGAAATACATGAAAAAGAAATGAAGGAAACAAGAGCAAAGATCAATAAAACTAAAAGCTGGTTCTTTGAGAAGATAAACAAAATTGATAAACCATTAGCCAGACTCATCAAGAAAAAAAGGGAGAAGACTCAAATAAATAGAATTAGAAATGAAAAAGGAGAAGTAACAACTGACACTGCAGAAATACAAAGGATCATGAGAGATTACTACAAGCAGCTATATGCCAATAAAATGGACAACCTGGAAGAAATGGACAAATTCTTAGAAAAGCACAACCTTCCAAGACTGAACCAGGAAGAAATAGAAAATATAAACTGATCAATCGCAAACACTGAAATTGAGACTGTGATTAAAAATCTTCCAACAAACAAAAGCCCAGGACCAGATGGCTTCACAGGTGAATTCTATCAAACATTTAGAGAAGAGCTAACACCTATCCTTCTCAAACTCTTCCAAGATATAGCAGAGGGAGGAACACTCCCAAACTCATTCTACAAGGCCACTATCAACCTGATACCAAAACCAGACAAAGATGTCACAAAGAAAGAAAACTACAGGCCAATATCACTGATGAACATAGATGTAAAAATCCTCAACAAAATACTAGCAAACAGAATCCAACAGCACATTAAAAGGATCTTACACCATGATCAAGTGGGGTTTATCCCAGGAATGCAAGGATTCTTCAATATACGGAAATCAATCAGTGTGATACACCATATTAACAAATTGAAGGATAAAAACTATATGATCATCTCAGTAGATGCAGAAAAAGCTTTTGACAAAATTCAACACCCATATATGATAAAAACCCTCCAGAAAATAGGCATAGAGGTAACTTACCTCAACATAATAAAGGCCATCTATGACAAACCCACAGCCAACATCGTCCTCAATGGTGAAAAACTGAAACCATTTCCTCTAAGATCAGGAACAAGACAAGGTTGCCCACTCTCACCACTATTATTCAACATAGTTTTGGAAGTTTTAGCCACAGCAATCAGAGAAGAAAAAGAAATGAAAGGAATCCAAATTGGAAAAGAAGAAGTAAAGCTGTCACTGTTGGCAGATGACATGATACTATACATAGAGAATCCTAAAGACACTACCAGAAAACTAGTAGAGCTAATCAATGAATTTGGTAAAGTAGCAGGATACAAAATTAATGCACAGAAATCTCTAGCATTCCTATACACTAATGAAAAATCTGAAAGAGAAATTAAGGAAACACTCCCATTTACCATTGCAACAAAAAGATAAAATACCTAGGAATAAACCTACCTAAGGAGTCAAAAGACCTGTATGCAGAAAACTATAATATACTGATGAAAGAAATTAAAGATGATACAAACAGATGGAGAGATATACCATGTTCTTGGATTGGAAGAATCAACATTGTGAAAATGTCTAGTTGATTTTTGATTAAAACCCTTATGGGCAAAGGACATACTCTGTAAGACTTCAATCTTTTGACGTTAATTTAAATTCATTTTACATCCTAGCATGTGGTCCATCTTGGATAATCTTTCTTGTGCACCTGAAAAGATGTATTTGGTAGAATGTCATATAAATGTCAATTAGGTCAATTTAGTTGATAATGTTCAAGTTTTATATATTCTGATTGACATTCTATTTGTTCTATAGATTTATGAGTGAACAGAATTAAAATCTGCAAGTATAATTGTGAATTTTTCCCCCTCGTTTCCTGCTATCCTTTTTTTTTTTATTTAAAAAAAATTTTTGGCTGTGTTATGTCTTCATTGCTGTGCACGGGCTTTCTCTAGTTGTGGTGAGCGGGGGCTACTCTTTGTTGCAGTGTGCGGGCTTCTCATTGCGGTGGCTTCTCCTGTTGCTGAGCACAGGCTCTAGGCACGCAGGCTTCAGTAGCTGTGGCACGCAGGCTCAGTATTTGTGGCTTGTGGGCTCTAGAGCACAGGTTCAGTAGTTGTGGTACACGGGTTTAGTTGCTCCGCGGCATGTGGGATCTTCCCAGACCAGGGCTCAAACCCATGTCCCCTGCATTGGCAGGCAGATTCTTAACTACTGTGCCACCAGAGAAGTCTTCTGCTATCCTAAATTAAATAATTTCTATCTTCCTGTCTTCTAGTGTACTCATCTTTTCTTAGGCAGTTGTTAATCTGTTGTCATGCTGATCCAATTAATTCTTTTTGCTTCAGGTATTTTCCATTTTAGTTCTAGAATTTCCATTTGATTGTTTTCTATAGTTTCAATTTCTGTTCTGAGTTTTTGCATCTATTCACTCCTTATGTCTTTTTTAACCTTTTCATTCTTCAACATATAAATAATAGCTTTATAACATTCTGTGTGCTATTTCCAACATTTCAGATATCTTGTGGTCAGTTTCTATTGACTGCTTTTGTTATTGATAATGGGTCACATTAGACATTTCTTGCATGCCTAATAAATTTTTATTGTATGTGAGCAAGGAGGAAGATACAGGAGTCTAGATTATGCTGTCTTCCTTTAAACAGCGTTAGATTATTTTTCTGGCAGTCAGTTAAATCACGGGTGGATCCTCTTGATTCTTTCTGATTAGTTTGATATTTAAAACCAATCTCTTTCCAATTTATCTTAGTTTGAAGACAAAGACCTTGCCTGTAGTATTTACATCAAAAACATAGCCTTTGTTGGGTATCTCCACTATAGCTGAGCCAGAAATCCAAAGTCTCCCAGACCCATGCAAACTCCCTGATCTCCATTTACCTCTCAGCACCACCGCAGCTATACTCTTCTGGGCTTCACAGAGTTTGCCCTGCCCGTGTACAGCCTGACCCTCAGCCAAGGATCTACAGGCAACCTGCATGTAGACTTCCAGGCACCCTCTGCATGTTTCTTTCTTCTTTTTTTTTCCCTCTGTACCCTGACCCACAAATTCCAAACATATTATGATCCCCAAACTCACTTCTGCCTCCTCAACAAGATATTTTTGCTAGAACTTTTGTATTTTTAATGAAAATTTGTACTTTTTCTCATGTGTTCAATTATTACTTATTTCTTTCAGTAAGTAAATATTGAGTGCTTTCTTCGTGCTGGGGATTTTTGTGGCAAATTAGACAAGGGCCTTCATCTCATGAATCTCACAATATAGCATGAGAAACAAAAATAAGCAAGCAACTGCAGCACAATAGTTTAAATGTTACCCAGTGTAGGAAGTCATATATGAAGGACACCCAACTTATTTTTGAGAGATCAGTGAAATCTTTCCAGATAAAATGATCTAATTTAAACTTCAATGGGTGATACAGATTAGCCTGATGAAATTAGATTGATAAAATTGGAGTAGGAAGAGAAAATGTTTCCAATAGAAGCTAAAGAGATGTGAGAACATGGCACATGAATGGAACTCTAAGTTATTTCACTGTGCTTTGAGCTTAGAGTGTGAGAAAGAGAGTGGAAAGAGATTAAGGGCATTGTTGGAAATTTTTCAACAGTGAAGAAACATAATTAAATTTGTACTCTAGAAAGATATTACTGACTAGAATGTGAATAATAAACTTGGAAAGTGGGGAGGGGGCGGTGGTGGTTAGCAGGGGAGGGAAGCAAGGGAAGCCTGGAGTTAGAGTCACCATTTAGAAGGTTGTTATAATAATCTATGTAAAATATGATCCTGGTCTGAATAAGGATAATTCCAGATTGCATAAAAATAAAAAGACAGATGCATGATACATAAAGGAGATAAAGTTGACAAGATTTGATTATCAATTGAGTTGAGAAGAAAACTGGGGATCCCTAAGGATGCCAGGGTTGCAGGGTAAGTTGTTGAGTGGATGGTGTCACTGCGTGGGAACCATTCTGGGAAGCTTTTGGGTGAAGATATTGAATTCATCTGTGATGTGATTATTTTGGTGGGAAATTCAGTGGAGATGTTTACCAAATGTTGGTGATATGAGCTTGGAGCTCAGGAAAGAGATCTGAGCTGGAGATCATTTCTGAAAATCATCAGCATATTCATTGTGTTGAAGTGATTGCCCTGGAATTGGAATTAAAGGGAAGAAGGAAGAAGGATAAACTGAGAGGTATTTAGAAAAGCAACAGTCAGAGGTATAAGAAGAAACTCAAGAGTGTATGTGCCATAGAAGAGAATTACAGACATATCTCATCTTTGCCTGCTGTCATAGAGAGATGAAGTAATATATGGATTGGAAAACAATTTTTTCCATGGAATATAACAGTAAGTCATTTTGGTAAAAATTATTTAAGTCAAGCGTTGAGTAGAAACCACATTTTAGTGTATGGGGAGGTAAATGAGTGGAGGGGATTAAGAGACCAACTGCAGAAAGCTTACTCAAAAGACTTTGTAAGGAGAAAAATATAGATATGTAGCTGGAGGAATATCTGAGGTGAAGAGAAAAATTTTCTTCTAATGATTTCTTGTAATGAGATTAAAATCTTTTAATTAGATCAAAATTTAACTCAGAGAAACTTAATTGTTTTGCAAGATTGTTTGTAATGCCTTATTTTGCCTGTAGGTGCCAGCAGTATGCATAAAGTACAGAGGGAAGTAAGGGGGAAAGGAGTTTCAGGAAAAATGGTAGAAGACGAGGATACAGGAGGATAGAGAAAGAAAAGGGAGGTAGAAGAGGCGAGAAAGGGAGAAGAATGTAAAGAACAGAATCCCAGCGAACATCACATTTAACCAGGGAACAGAAGACATTAAGCCAGGCTTAAAGTAATCGCATGGTATAAATTAGGAGGTATGATGTCCTAGAATCCTAGGAAGAAGAATATTTCAAAAAGGAGGGGATCATTATTATCAAATGCTGCCAAGTGAGAAATCCAGACAGGACTCATGAAATTTCCTCGTGTAATAACTCACCTGTGATAGCAGAAAGAGAAATGGGTCATAACTATGAGTAGAGAACAAATCTAAAGAAAGATTGCTAAAAATCATTTGTATCCAACTCAAATGTGAATTTCTCTGAGAAAATTTATTTATTTATTTATTTATTGGCCGTGCTGTGCAGCATGTGAGATCTTAGTTCCCCAACCAGGGGTCGAACATGTGCCCCCTGCATTGGGAGCACAGAGTCTTAACCACTGGACCGCCAGGGAAGTCCCTGAGAAAATTTATCTGAAAAAACTAGATGGAACATTTTTACCTTTTCTCAATGCTTCTATAATGCTCTCTATTTCAAATACCATATGACGGAACAGCTTCACTTCTCTTATCCCACAGAAATGAAAACTTATGTCTACACACACACACAAAAAATCTATACATAAATGTTTATAGCATCCTTATTGATAAAAGCCCCCCAAAACCTTCAACGGGAATGGTTAAACAAATCCATACCATGGAATACAACATGGCAATGAAAAGGAACAAATTACTGATACATTGATGAATCTCCAGCGAATCATGGTAGATGAAAAAAGCCACCCCAAACAATATATACTACATGATTCCACTTATATCATATTCTTGAATTGACCAAATTATAGCAATGGAGAACAGACTACTGGTTCCTAACATTGAAGGAGGGGTTGGGTGTGGGAAAAATGTGAGTATAGCAGTAAAAAGGCAACATGAGATATCCTTGTAATCATGGAAATATTCTGTATCTTAACTATATCAATATCATTATCCTATTTGTGATATTTTTACTACAGTTTTACAAGATGTTATATTGGTGGAAACTGGATAAAGGGTACATGGGCTCTGTCTCTGTTATTTCCTACAACTACATGTGAATCTATAATTTTCTCAAAGAAGTTTAATTTTTATAAAAATACCGGGGCTTCCCTGGTGGCACAGTGGTTAAGAATCCGCCTGCCAATGCAGGGGACACGGGTTTGAGCCCTGATCCGGGAAGATCCCGCATGCCGCGGAGCAACTAAGCCCATGCGCTACAACTACTGAGCCTGCGCTCTAGAGCCCGCGAGCCACAACTACTGAAGCCTGCGTGCCTAGAGCCCGTGCTCCGCAACAAGAGAAGCCACAGCAATGAGAAGCCCGCGCACCGCAACGAAGAGTAGCCCCCGCTCGCGCGACTAGAGAAAACCCACGCGCGGCAACAAAGACCCAACGCAACCAAAAATAAATGAAAAAAAAACAACCTATTAGCCAAAAAAAGTAGAATATCATAAATAGTTGAAAGAACCCTAGTATTAAAGTCAGATTGTCTTAGTGTTGAATCCTGAGTCTGCCACAGTTTTAGCTATGAAACTTTACCTGAGCCTAAAAAAAATGATAGTCATCAAGATCATCAACATCATCATAACCATCACCCCCCCCCCATCAAAACCCAGATAGAGTACTTGCTATATGCCAGTTTCTGTTTTAAGTGTCCTGCACATTTTGGCACATTTAATTCTCTAAACAGCTCTATCAGGTCGGTTTTATCATTATCTTAATTTTAAATATTGAGAAACTGAGGCACAGAAAGGAAAAGTAATTCACTCAGGACCACATAGTAACTAGCTGAACAAGAACTTGAACCCTGGCAGTCTTCCATAAGACTTGATACCTGCCCCTAACATTCATGGGGCTCAGGAAAAAAGTAAAAATGGAGGCCCCATACTATATTTCTAAATGCTTAAGAGTTATAGATCAGGCTAATAAACTGTTAAAAATAGACATTTTATCCTTCTATTGTGACACTTGGTAGATTACGTTTGAATATAAAATTCTCAGACTCTTCCCAGTTCTACCCTATAAGCGTAGCCCACCTCCTTTCACTTTCCACCCATGGTTTGGTTCCACACTGTGAGAGGCCTCTTTGCACATTTGGGTGGACACTCCAGCGTGCAAATTCAAGTCCTGTCCACACTCAAGCCTTGGGGTGTGCATTCCACTGAGTCAGGTGCCTTTGGTGGATGTATTTGGGGAAGAGGACTGTGTCAATCCTGGAAACACAAAGCCTTTTACAGGGAATTTCAGGGTCCTGAGTCCAAGAAGCATGGTCTAGAAGTTGAGAGATGGTCTCCAGCTGGAATGGCTCTTTGGCTCTGTAGAATAACCCTACCACACTCACCCCAGGGAAAGGCACAGCTGAGAGAGACCCAAAGTGAGGTCCAGATTTAAGGTCCCTGTTACTCAGGTCTAAGTATGATACCAGCCTCATTTCAACAGAAATGGTACTTACCTTTCATAGTTGTGAAGATTTCAGCTAATTGTTAACATGGTTCCTCATGATCAAGATGTGTGCTATTGCCCTGAATTAGAGGGAAGACGCTTCTTCCACTAACATTCACGGTTGTACTTTAATATCGAGTAGCATATTTTCTCAGCATCAATATTTTTTAGTTAAAATATATCACTTCTTTTCTTGGTAGATGGACTGGAGACTTTTACCAGATTTCTTAAAACTGAATTCAGTGAGGAAAACATTGAATTTTGGATAGCCTGTGAAGATTTCAAGAAAAGCAAAGACCCTCAACAAATAATTCATAAAGCAAAAGCAATATATGAGAAATTTATACAGAATGATGCTCCACAAGAGGTAAAGATGATTGTAAAAATTTACATCTGTTTGAAAACTTTTTGAGAGAATATGTCTTCATCAAATCGGTACTGCCACACATTCTAACAGAAAGGTCAGAATTTTGTTGAAACAAAAATGGTGGTTATTTACAAGCATGCCTCATGTTATTGCCCTTCACTTTATTGCACTTGACATACATTTTGTTTTTTACAAGTTGAAGGTTTGTGACAGCCCTGCCTTGAACAAGTCTATCGGTGCCATTTTTCCAACAGCATTGGCTCACTTCCTATCTCTATGTAACATTTAGGTAGTTCTCACAATATTTCTTACTTTTCCATTATTAATATACTTGCTATGGTGATCTGTGATCAGTGATCTTTGATGTTTCTACTGTGACTCACTGAAGGCTCAGATGATGGTTAGCCTTTTTTCGCAATGAAGTATTTTTTAATTAAGGTATGTACGTTGTTTTTTTAGTCATAATGCTATCACACACTTAATGGATTATCATGTAAACATAACTTTTTTATGCACTGGGAAACCAAAAAATTTGTGTGACTCGCTTTATTGCGATATCCCCTTTACTGAGGTCGTCTGGAAGGGAACCCGCAATATCTCCGAGGTCTGCCTGTATATAGATTTCTATTTACAAACAGAATGCATTATAAGATATTGCTATGGAAGGAAAGGTATAATTGAAGTTACTCCTCAGGGTATTTTATTCTAGACTAAGAGTGAATACAATTAATTGCAACATTTAGATTCATTCATTTATCATATTAATCACCTTAGCACAAGTAACCGCTTGTAGAAACTAAATATTTTTATACATTATGAAGGTAAGAGAAATCAAGAAGTTTGTATTATGTACTATTTTAATGTTAGCTCATCTACCTGTACAAGGTTTCATTTGCCCTGTAATTACTATCGCTACACATTAAGATAGACTAAAAGAAAATTTCATAATAGAAAGATGAGGAAAACCTAATTTGGCAATGGTTCAAGCGAAAAAACAATTGTGATTTTTTTTTTACTGCAAGCTCAGTATGAGGTAACTGTATGAAACAATTGCTAAAATGGCTATTAAACCAGCAAATATTACTTCACTATCCTTGAATATGAATTAAATAGAGTTTCTGTATTTTTAGTACGTGCTCAATAAATAGTGTCTTTTCACTGAAGTGTAGAACTGATAATCTGTCACTGTTAAGAGTTCTGTTTGACTATAAATTGTTGCTGTCCACGCGGTAGCATTGCTTATGTAGATATTGTCGCACATGAAATGACAGTTATTTTCCTTGTTTCAGTATGTCTCAATCTGTTTTGTGTTTCAATGTATTATCCTGTCTTCCCCTTACACACGAGTAAACAAAGGCAGCTGGTTATGTGGTGTTACCCACCAAGGAAAAGGAAGAAACCTCCCTGAAAGCTGAAAACTTAGCACCATCAAAGCCGAATATATCATCAATGTTTTGATAAAAAGCATTAAAGGATTTTGTATCTTTATATATATATACACACACACACGTATATATGCATATAGGCATTTTCAGCACACGTTTGCTTGTAGGAAAACATCATAATATAATGAAAAGAGCACTGGGATACAGCAAAAGCCTCTCACTGAAATCCCAAATATGCCCCAAACACACTGCTTGCCCTCACGCAAAATAATTGAATTTCTACAAAGTTTAGTTTCCACCTTGAAAATGAGTTGAATCTAATGATCTCTAGGACACCTAACATTACATTGTTCCATGATCCTACACTAGCAGAGAGTGATAAGGACTGGGTGCAAAGGGAGAGAAGAGCCAGGTAAAATGCCAGCCCAGAGTGAATCACTGGATCCTTAGACCCACAACAGGAAAAGCACCAAGCATCCAAGTGCCGTATGCCCCCTCCAACGTGGAGTCAGTCCTTTACTTCTGTTTCTCAAAGGTGTTTACTTAAGTAGATTGACGATAATTACACTTTTATTATTGTTATTATTATCCAGGTTAACCTTGATTTTCACACCAAAGAAATCGTCACCAGGAGCATCACCCAACCCACCCTCCACAGTTTTGATGCTGCACAAAGCAGAGTGTATCAGCTCATGGAACAAGACAGTTACACACGTTTTCTGAAATCTGACATCTATTTAGACTTGATAGAAGGAAGACCTCAGAGACCAACAAATCTTAGAAGACGATCACGTTCATTTACCTACAATGAATTCCAGGATGTAAAGTCAGATGTTGCCATTTGGTTATAAAGAAAATTAATTTTGCTCATTTTGCTGGCAAGCTTGTATATCTGCTTCTAAGATATAGCATGTTTATGTTAACAAATTGGTAAGTCTTTTAAAATAAAGTGCATCATTTGAAATGATTTAAAAAATGCAAACCAAAATTTTTATTTTAACAATATATACTCTATCTGCCAAGATATTCTGTAAAAGCTTCCATCTGACTTCATTTCATTCATAGTCAGAAAAACTTATTGCTTAATTAAAAGGCAGAAAAGAAGTAATAATGATGTTGTATAAGATTGTAAAAGTTAAACTTTTGCAAAATTTCAACAGTTTGGCCAAATATCTAGTTTGGACTTTTTTTCTAGATGCAAACTATATGATGCTCAGATAGCCATGTATTCGGACAACATTTTCTATAATGATGAAGCTTTTCTCTGGCTCAGTTATAGAGAGTATAGAACCCTGGCTCAAGAATAGCAATATATCACTTCTAGTTATAAGCCAGCAACAGGAACTTTTGGGAGGACACATTCATCTCTACAGAACTTCCAGGTCATACATAACCGAGGTTGATAATCAAGAATGGGATCCACATTTGTGCTCATTCCTAAGTGAGCATGGACTTACTCAGTTACACGGAACCACTTCTGCTGGTCAAAGAAACATGACCAGATGCTGCAATAGCTCCAGGTTGGGAATGAGTGGAGCATCTTCTCATCTATGAGAAAAACTTGCCGCAAAAATAGTGGGCAGTCAGTCATCTGAATGATGACCAGAGGAGGTTTATCCCCAGAGTCGTGAACCTTTATTTTTGGAATGAAAGGAAATAAAGAGGCAAGGAGTCCAAGGCCCTGGAAACTCAGGCACATGCCACATTGGCTCATATTCAGATAGTGTTCCTCCATGGATCATGTTCTTATTCCAAATCTCACTGAATCATTTAATACTATATTATTCAAATATGATGATGCTAATAAGAATGTATGTCTCTACCTATAGGGAAATATTTACTTTCAGATGTGGGTTGCATGATGTGTAAATGTCTGTATTTAAAATGTCATATCCTTGGCTTTGGCAAATGTTATTTTAGTTGAACTGTAAAGTATAAAACTATAGATCACCTATAGTAATAAATATTTTTTAATTTCTTCATTCATACAGTTAATGTTTATCTGACCATTAAATGCTCTCACCGATTATTGATGATCCTCCCTGTCATCAAATTAGACAGACATATTTTCTTATTTTAGAATGGTAATGGAGTAGAAAGTATTAATCGAGTTATTTTGTCACTGATCTTAATGCTAAATCAATTCCCAATATTGTTGTGAATACAAAAACAAGGCATTATGCATTTCAAAGATCAACTAAGAAAACTATTTTTTTTTTTCCTTTGGCTGATTTGTATTTTCTTTTTTTTGTGGTAGTCTCTTTTCAAAGAGTTTGATAGCTTTATACACAGAGTTAAGACTTTATACAAGCTGTCTGATCTCATCAGAAAAAAATCATGGACTGATTTTAACAGCATTTTTCTAGGACCACAGATAGCTAGTATGTAGCTTTTTCATTTGTAATACTCTTTAGAAGCATCCAGTATCTTGTTTAAATTATGAAATATTCCATGAGACCCTTCAAAAACATACCAGGACTTTTTGATGAAGTTAAACCTTGACTTCAAGGAGTTTGTGTCTGTAGGGGAGATAAGCAGTCAAATACAGAAAACAAAATAAACAATTGTAGAAGTGAAAGAAGTCAAGTAAAAACATGCAGACAGTACTGAACGCTGGCTGAAGGAATTGTAGAAATATACAGTGAAAGCCTGAGAGTCTTAATGTCTGGGCTCCTTATCAGATGCCCGATTCTCAGAAATTCATTTAATTTCTAAGCATCCTTCCTCCACACATTCTTTTCAAGATAAGGACTCATGATTTCTAATTTCTAATTTTCCTTATGGTCCTCACATTTATGGATTCTATTGATTTATTGACCTGATATTCTCCAAAGCACCTCTTGGTTGATGCCCAAACAAGAAAAAGAGGCAAATAATTATGGTTAATGAAGGAAATTTTCAGACTAAAAGTTAATATGGGATATTGGTCTAAGAATAGGGAATAATTTTATAAAAAAATTAGAAGTACATGAAAGGAAAAAAAAAATCACAGGAAATATAGCTTACGTTTTTTTGACCAGTCACGTGTATAAACACAGAATGTCTTTAAAGAGAGACTTGGGTTGAATTAAATCATCTGAGGTGTCATAAAGCCCATAGACAAAAGTCAATACCCAGACCGTCATATTTCGTACATAACAGAAGCTCAATAAATGACCTTGGAATTAAATGGAAGCAATAGGAGGCCCTATGAGGAAAGTAGTACATATTGCAGCAAAAGGTAAAGGCTTTCCAATGTGGCATATTTTTATTTAAATCCTGGCTCTGCCACTTATCAAAAGCAATATGTTGGGAAAGTTACTTAAATATTCTGAACTTCACTTTTTCATTTGTAATAATGGAATAAAACATTTACAGTGTTCTTAAGATGATTAAATTTTAAAATATTTGTGAAGTGCCAAGTATACATTAATTTACTTTAGTGCATGGACAGGATTATGAAAAGTATTCCCTGTATTTAAGTACCACATTTTATTTATTTATTTATTTATTTTTAAAATACTTTTCTGATTTTTTTTGGTGTTGCTATAAATTTATTTATTTTTGGCTGAGTTGGGTCTTTGTTGCTGCGCGTGGGCTTTCTCTAATTGCGGCAAGCGGGGGCTACTCTTCATTGTGGTGCGCGGGCTTCTCGTTGTGGTGGCTTCTCTTGTTGTGGGGCACAGGCTCTAGGCGCGCGGGCTTCAGTAGTTGTGGCACATGGGCTCAGTAGTTGTGGCTCGCAGGCTCTACAGCGCAGGCTCAGTAGTTGTGGTGCATGGGCTTAGTTGCTCCACGGCATGTGGGATCTTCCTGGACCAGGGCTCGAACCCGTGTCCCCTGCATTGGCAGGCAGATTCTTAACCACTGCACCACCAGGGAAGTCCCTTAAGTACCATATTTTAATTATAATATAAAATTTCTAGTAATGTCTAGGTTACAAATCAGACAAATATCCTTTGAGAAAAATGAGATTTCCAGAATAACATATGCGGGCAGCTATTGCTCTCATGAAATCTTTTATAATTTTGCACTGCAAACAGAAGGAAATAATGACTTTTAGCTAAATGAAAAATACTGGAACATTAAAAGCTTAAATTGTTTTTAAGGACAAAGCTGAAAAAGCTTAACTTTTTGGTTATGTGCAGTGTAGCCCTTCTTTAAGAGAAAAAAAGGGGACAAAGAATATTGAAGATACACAAACCCTGAAATGCTCACAGACTTAATTATATAGCATTAACTAAATTTAAACACATTAAATTTACTTTCACTGTGTCATATTAACTGGCCTTATATTTGATTGCCTTGCTCTTTAATTATCATCTGTCTTAAATTGAAAACAAAACCGAAAACCCTTGATAATTTGACAAATTGGTTCATCTACATCACCTAAAGTCTTTTCAACAATGAAAATAAAAGGTAAGATAACATATCCAAACCCATTTTCTGTAACATGTTGGTTGAATGAACAAATATTTATTGAACACTGTGTATTTGATTGGTACTGTTAGCTGTTGGACATTCAGACATGAATCGAACAGGAGTGAAAGGCAGGGAGAAAGAAAGAAACTTTCTTCCAGGACGTTCTCTGATAAAGTTTGCATTCTACAATATGCAGCTGAAAGCCACGCTTAAACAAGACAATCCTTCAAATTTATCCCAAATCGCAAATCCATCTGTGACTGATGATGCAGGTATCATTTATCTTTTGAAGCTAGGAGTTGAGTAGCTAATTTCATTTAAGAGAAAAACAGTAGACCCACTAACTTGCACAAACTTTGCTTATCTTATAAAACGAAGGCAAAACTAACCAAAAGCATACACACATGTATAAACGCATTATAATTAAGGTTTTTTTGTTGTTAACTTCATTTCAGTGTTTTTGCCTTATAAGTCAACAAATTGTAGAAAGGGCCTCCAAAGAGTTAAAAAAGGTCCTTCAAATGGTTAAAGAAAAAAAACCCCACATAATTGTAAGCAACATTAAAAAAAATAATATCACTTGAGAAACAGTAGAGAGAAATTAACAGCAGAAGTGGTAAAATATTGCATTTAATAAAATTAAAAGACAGTATCAACTGTGATTTTAAAGAATATAATCATTCTATAGAAAATGATACTTATGTGGAACTTAGCCTTCTAATTAAGTTTTCTATAGTAGAAATGCAACTTTTAGAATTAATAACCAAGGGAACTTCTTTATCATAGACTTCATAAAAACAACCGCATTATCTTTAGATAGTCTGCTTACAGTCTCATCTCTGATATCTTTACCTACTGGGAGGAAATAAGTAATAATTGTGGGGAAGATGATGATTAAAACTGTTAAATTTGGAGCTACTAAAAATATCAAAATTGTGCGTAATAGACTCTATTTACTAGAGCAAAGAACTGAATAAAAACATTTGAAAAGATTGCCATCAGTATGTGAAATCTCCAAATTATTTTCTGAACATTAAACTATTGTGACACGCAGAGAAATTGGAATATTTAAACATGAACTCGAATGAGGGCATATCCGTATTAATGATACCAGTGATACATGTATTTAATAACCCATAGTTTGGAATACCTCATGCCTAATTTATCCTTATTTAATCATACAGAGCCGCTGCAATTCAATAAACATTTGCTACAGCTTCACCTCGGTTCCAGTCACTGTACTGGATGGTAGGAAGGCAAAGATGAATAACACAGTATAAAGTTTATCACTGAGGATATTACACCCCATGGTGTTCCTGTGTAGGCAAACACATAAACCAGTCATTTCAATATAACATGCAAAACATTCACATATATCTTACTTCACCTATCTCTAAAAAATGGCAAGACAGTTTCACAATGATGTAGTAAAATACCAGAGTTACACCTTTGTGTCTTCACAATATGTCTGAGTATATTTTATGGTATAAGGTTAGGTACTGAATTGCTCTTTCCAATGAAATACTTTCAAATGCTTTACTTTACTTTAAAATGCCAACCTCTGGAAACATGAACTGATCTCATGGAATAGATAAATGGGCATTATTCACATCATAGTGTGATTCATTACAGGCTCCCTTTAAGTAGGCACTCCCAGAAATGTATTTAGGCATTATTCACAGAAAATTATTTCACATAGAGTCTTTGGAAGTAAATTTTTGGTAGAAAACTGAAAAGCAGAGTGTTAAAAGACACAGATAAATGAGTATCACCCCCAAACCAGATATATGATACCTCAAACTATGAAGTAAATTCATTGAAAAATCATGGTTCAATCCATAAAATTTTATTTATCTATATTATTCATAAGCATATCCATTATGAAATGTAATATATACATTCTCTAAAAAATCATAGGATCATGAAGGAAACAGTAACTTAGCAACTTGGTCCATTAATTTATTTTTGCTAGCCAATTTCAGGTATATTTTCTTCTATTCTGTTTTTTATTTGTTTTTTTCCTCTAGGTGGCTATTTTGCCAAGAATTTGTAAAATAAGATTTCAGGGTGATATAGATAGTTAGATAGATACATACATACATATATAGATATATACACCTATAGTTTGATTTTTAAAAGATGATAAATAATAATTATAATTATTCTTCAGTCTACTGGGTTAAGTGTATTTTCTCTGTTACTCAATTTCACTATTTTTCCCTCACTGAAGAAAGTCCTTAGGCAAATGTTTGGGGTGATATAATATGACAATATTTACACTTTGCAAAGGATTTTGATTAGAAAATTAAGGTTATAAACATCAAATAAAAAGTATTAGAGAAAAGTCAATAAAATAGTAATTTGAGGGCTTTAAAAAAGTTTGTGAAAAGAAGAATTTTTAATCCTTGAATATTGCAAATACTGATTGTTTATTCTAGCAACTGTGAGTATCTGCCTAAAAGAAGAAAAGATATCATTTAACCTGCATTAAGACAAAGACACGATGAATGTAATAATGGCTCCTAAAAGGCAGTATTTTATTACAAGTAAAACACTGTGGGATGCTCTTGAATAAGAAAAGATTAGCAAGATTTGAAATTTTCTATTCAAAGCATGACATTGTTCTGAAAAGGGGAATCCAGTTCATTACTGGCAACCTGCTTTAGACAGCAGATTTCTTAAATATTATTTCATCACTGAACACTAGTGCTGAGAGGAGATTTAGAGATCATGTTCCATCAACCTTTCACATTTTAAAAGTCAGAATAATGAAGTCATCTCTAGAGTAATTTAGAGCAATAATAAAGAATTTGAGTGAAAAATGACTCAGATATCAACCATTATTGTTTATTTATTCATCTCATCAATAATAATTCCTTAATGCCTCCTAAGTATCAGGATTCTCTTCTGATAAAACACAAACTGTCAAAAAGTCATCTTGTTTGTTTTACTGGAAATTAAACCTTAATCAGAACTCAACATGAAACTAGATTCTTTCCTTCAAATTTATTTTTGCTGATATTATAAATATGTGTGTTAGTGAATATACATATACACAGCCATAATTGTTCAAAGAAATGCAAACTATATTAAAGTCAATTGTTTTTTATTTAATTTTACTTGTAAAATGCTAAAGATATTACAATTTAATTGAATGGTAATTTTCAAAGCAATGAAAATTCAAAGAATTTTATTTTATGGAAGAAATGAAGTAAATTAATTATGTTTATTGGCATAGTATCTGAATTTGTTAGTCATAATTCTTATCAGTATTTAAATTCTAGTCATTTCTTGACTTCCTGATTTTTGGAAGTATTGAGATACTTAATATTTTTCATATTAAAATTGCATATTTAATCTAATAACTACTCAATTGTAAAATACTAAGTTTACATACTTCTGTCTTTGGCTTTAATACTTAGGATATGTGTCATATAGTAAATGAGTTGATCTCTTAAATTCACTTTTAAATAGAACTACCTTAATTTTTGGATACTTGGTTGATTAATTTTTATAAGACCTAATTAGAGATACTGGTTTATTCTTGTGTTTTATTTTAAAATGTCCATTGTTTCTTTTTACTACTTTACATATGCCACACAGGTTTGCTTCCAAGATTCCAATACATCTATAGAATAAATGCTGGAATGACCACTACTGGTTAAAATTAATAGTATACAAAGTAAAAATTTAAATTATAAACTTTGATCACAGAGATTAATTTTTCTCTTCCATGTCATAAGACTGAGTCTTTAGCAAAGATATAAAATGAGTTGTTTGCTCAAGTCTCTTCAAAGGATGCTTCAGACCAGACTTCACACTAACAAGAAAAAAATAAATAAAAGGCTCAAGATACCAAATGTAAAATCACAATCATACATTTGAAAGTTTTTGATGAATATATCCTTTTAAAACCTCTAATCATGTTACATAAAGTAAAGGAACGTTTAACATCATAGAAAAACCATGAATCACACAGAAGGAAAGTAGGCTTAGACAGCAATGGGAAAGAAGGAGGTTCTGGGAGAACCAGATAATTAATCTCCATGAAAACATTCTAAATAGGAAAGACTTTTGTGCATGTGTTAATACGTTATATGTAACTGAATCATAGACTTTATTAAACAATCATTGACTCTACTTGTATTTTTTGTTTTACAAACCCTGAGGTCAACAGCTTGACAATCTTACTACTTTATATGTTATGATTCTTTCTTCTACTTTTTTAAAATTAAAATTTCTAAAAAAAAAAATTGAGTATCATGGGGTTTTATAGATTGGCTATTTTATCTCCTAGGCTTCATCTTCCTAAACTAAGTAATTGGTTATTGAGATTATTCTGAAATCTATAAACTCTCTTTATAGGTCTGTTTCCTTTAAACCTGGCTTAAAAACAAAACTATTCCTGGGTACGAAAATAAAACACCAATACTTCTATTTTTGGTTCCATGCATGACATTACATTCAAAAGCACTTTAAATTGAAAATTGAATCAGGATGTTTAGATAAAGGAAGTAAAGTCCATGTAATATGATTTCAGCATTTGAAAATAAGATGCAATGTGAATTTAAAATAAATGGTGCATGGGAAACCCAAAGTTTTTCTCCTTCTTCTTTAGTATACAAGACATTAGTGCCACCAGGCATCATAAGGTTATATTTGTGAATTTTAGGAGGCAACTGAAACTTTGTGAACAGAAAATACACAACTTGCGGTTTTATTTTCCTCAGAAATCATCAGAGATTAAAAAACTAATCCAAAAGCACTCTTAGATAAAACTGAAAATAGTTTATTATTTGTAACTACTACATGCAAAAGCACATCTTTCATTTCTAGGTATTTAACGTATTTTTGTTTCTTAATATGTGAATATGTTTTGGAAGTACAAATTGAGGATTTTCAGATATTTACAGAATCAAAATGTCTTTGTCTTTATATGTGTTTCACCGATTTCAAGCAGCCTGAGAAAAATGTCAAATATGCCAATATATGGTATGAAAAGCACCCTCAAATTCTGAGAATATTCAGAGCTAATTGTTGCCAGCACTTTTTTCTTTTCTACTATATTCCAATATTTTAAGAGTTGCTATTTCATTTTCATCCTGAGACAAAATATTTTAATTTTTTGCCAATTGTCTAGATTTTTATTTCATTATATAATAAGATTGATGACTTGGCATGCTAAAAGCGTCTCAAACTTCAACAACATAGAGGAAGAAATACTTTCTGAAAATGATTTTCCTAAGCAGATTCATTTTACAATTTAATTTCCTTCAATGAGGTAAAGGTCAGTATGAGGCTATAAGAAAGTTAATTTGCATGAGGTATGCATAAGGAATATGAAAATAATACAACATGAAATATTCCTAATTCAAGCTTTTAAAACCAACCTCAGGGCTAAAAGAGTAATTATCAGAGAAAATAGCTCAACAATTACAACAAACTTTTTTTGATGATATCAACTAACACACTCTTATCCTGAGAGACATAAAAAGACAATCCTGTAGAGTAACAAATTCTTAGAATTAGCAATCCTTTGTATTGCCTCCTTCATATGTTCATTGGCTTTAGAATATGTTTATCAGTGCTAAGTTTGTCAACTCTTAATACAATTCTCTGTGCAGTTCTACTAGTCAAGTAATTCTAAGCCAGTTTTATCTTTACGCTGATTACCTCTTTGCATCTCACCAAACTTACACTAGTATTTTTTTAACCATGGCAACCAACACGTGTTTATTCATTGGCTATGCCCCATGTTTATCTATTTGAACAGGATTCTTACTCAAATTGTACTCTTATTCACAATAGTGTGGCAGACATCTGTTGACCTGTTGTTTATCTAAAAATCAAATTATTTTAATAAAATTGTCATAGAATTATGATCTCTCTCAGGGTCAATCAACTGATCCCTACCCTGTTCCCTTTAAATCAAAATAACTAATAACTCTCTACATTTCTTGATAAGGAAGTCTGCTTTTCTTGAACCCTATTGAGCATGTAAGAGAGTTTTTTGAAATTTTATGATGGATCCTGCAAAATATTAATTCAGAGACATGATCCTGTTTCTCTGCTGAGCTGAGTTGCTATAATGCCTCAAAAAAGCACATTGCATGGCATATCCTGCTCCCAGATTTCTTCCTGGAGCATTTGGGTGTGAAACCTCTTACAATCCCTCTATGTCTCCTGAAGCTTCCTCTCTCCTTTCACAGCCACCCTGACCTGAGAGAGCAATCCCAGCATGGAGTCCAGATTCTCGGTAGCTTGTTGTGGAGATTTTACCCAGTGGTAGTTTGCTTCTGTTTTAGTTTGTATGGTCATTTTAAGATTTTGTCTTTTTTTCTTTCCTGGGTTTTCTTAGTCAATATACTGAGAAGCCGGCCAGCACTACTGCAAGCACTGCTAAACGGAAGTTACTGTGAATTAGAAGTTCTTTCCTAATTTGATTTTATACCTCTCTAGGATGGGTATTCTTCCAAAGAGGTTCTAACAGAAAACGGTAACAATGCTAGTTAAGTAAATGTATGTATTCATGTCCTTTTGGTTTTTCTGTACTATTTTCTTCTCTAATAATCCTAAATAATAATCAAATTACTAACTACATTTTTTTTTTTGCTGTGCTATGCGGCTTGTGGGGATCTTAGTTCCCCAACCAGGGATCAAACCTGGGCCCCCTGCAGTGGAAGCACGAAGTTCTAACCACTGGACCGCCAGGGAAGTCCCACTAACTACATTTATTGAGGGTATAATATGTGTTAAGCATAGTAGTCTATCCTTGTCACTTACCGGTGTTTTGACTCTGACAAACAACCGCTTCGTGACTGTTTTCCAACTATATAGGAGGCGATAATAATGTCCCTCCCTTACAGTTTCTGGAGGACTAAATGAGCTAATGTATCAAAAGAATTTAGACAAATGTTTGATACACAATAAGCACTCAATACATGTTAGCTCTTGTGCCATGAAACAGGTCGATTTCCAAATAGCTGAACTATAGGTAGAAAAGAACTGTCCATCCTCTTTCCTTACTCCCATTCCTAAAAGCTGATAACAGTGAAGAAAGAGTAATATTTAAATGACTGTTTTCCTTGATTTTGCCTCCGTGTGTGTGGTGTGTGTATGTGTACGTGTGTGTGTCCTTATTTATTGTGGAAGCCAGGATTCTAAGATGGCCCCCAAGACTCTCGCTCCCTGGTGTACACGTCTTATAAAACCGTGAACCCTTGAATGTGGGTGTAACTTGTGCATATGATGGGTACTCACTCCCTTGGTTGGGTTATATTATATAGCAAACTATGATGGAATAGTCACTCCAGTAGTTACACAACCAGGCCAATACCTCGATTTCAGCCATGAGACCCTGAGCAGAGAACTCAGGTGAACCCTACCCAGAATCCAGACCCACTGATAAGTTTGTGGTAGTTTGTTACACAACAATGAAAACACGAATAAATGTCTTTAAACCTCTAAACCCCTTTATGTGCACACCTTTCCTGATATTTATATAGTCATCAGCTGATACTAATCCAGCTATTAAATATTTATTGAACAACTATTATATATCATGAACATATAAGAAGTGCTGGGGATACATAAACTGATAAATTAGACACGATCGACTACTTATTTTTAAAATGTTATGCCCCAAATTGACCAAATACATCAGATGATTTCACACCAGTGCAAAGTTCAATGGGACATTGATCTGACTGTACGCTTTGCTGCAGACAAAGGAAGCAATAGATTTTTGGGGGCTATTTATTCAATGTTAGGTCATTTATTCCCAAAGAGAAAATTCTTTTTTGCAATGACATTTTTAGAGAGGAGATCTATTTCATTTTTCACGGAGTTACTGTAAAACACTACAAAGATTTTTAAAAAGCATTTTAAGCCTCTTGAAGGAAGCATACTTTGCAAATGCTAAAGAAGATTACTATTAATAAAAGGCAGTTTAATGATCTTATCTATAGAATCACCCTTATCCAAATATATTGCCATAGTGTCCTATTTATTTAAGAACAGACTTAATTTTTAGTTACTTCATCAGATCAAGTATCTTCCGCCATGTTTTAAAATCTGTTAGGCAATGATTAGTGCTAGAAATGAATATTAAAGGGCATTTTTATAAGTATCTTTTAAACCTTAATTTCAACAGGCATCAGACTCACAGTTGATTATGGTTTCATAATTTCAAGTAGTATAGTAAATTAAAATACAGTCTTATATGTGACCCTCATTTTAATATTTACATTTAGAATTCCCAAGACAGATGTCAGTGTAAAGTGCTGTCTAACCTAATCACTTTACTATTGTTTTACCAACAATTCCTGTAAGCCTCCAGACAAGACAACTGATATATTGAAATTCCAAATGCCAATTGCCTCCTGCCATGCTTAATGACTCCAGGATGCAAAACCCTTAGGTCAGGTTGCAATTAGAGACAGAACAAAACCACCACAAATAAAGAATAGACACACACCTTTTCAAGGTGGAACCCAACTCTGATTTGATTTGAAAAAGAATACTGGGAAAACACTTGCTTTTCATATCATACATATACACACCCATCTGTCTTTAGCTTGAAGCAGAAAAGTAAAATGTCAATTAGAAGCTACTATTGGTGCTATGGAATGAACCTAAACCAGAAAGCAGTGGACATTTCTAGAAACATCTACTGTAATTGTCATTTGGAGATTAACACATAGTAAAAACTGTTTTATGAGCAGCTTCATGATACTATCTGAACTTCTGAACAACTACTTAATGTACACTAAAATTATTAACTTTTAAAATAATTCTATGATCTCTGAAAACAAATATAAAAAACAAACAAACAAACATGAATTTAGTAAGCAAATATCTTTCATGTAAAGGCCTATGTTTTTTCTGACCTTTTCGAACATTTTCTTTCTTTACCCTGTGACCAAAATTTTGTCTCATCCAGTATGAGACACACGTTCTAGGAGGATGAGTAAGGGGTTAAGAGATGGTGGAAGAGTAAAGGAATTCTTCTAAGGTTAGTTCTGCAAAATCCATGAGCCTGTAAAAAAGAATCATATGTGGGAAAAAAAATGTTTATGAAACTCTGCTTATAGTAATTCTAGTAGTAATATCCTAGCCACCATCACTCTAGCTGTTTACCTGCCTCTCTTTCCATGAAATCTGAGTTCCTGAAGGATATGAACACAGTTTGGCAAAATGGAAAAACATAACTAGTGTTGGGAGTTGCTCACACCTATGTTTTGTCCTAGCCTTTCACCTTCTATCTGTGTAATCTTATTTGTCAAAAATGAGCAGTGGCTAAGTCAGCTTCCTTTTTCTGTCTTAATAAGCAGGCGAGGGCTGGTCTGGAGGCTGAATAGGACATCTGTAGGCTAGGCTCCTTTTCTCTTTTGCTTGATTTTCTTCTCGTATGCCTTTGTCCCCATGGTTGCAACGTACTGCCGCCACCATAGGCCTGATGTCTACTTGCCCAACCGAAAGAAGAGGAGGACGAAAGGAAGAGTGCAAAGGGCTCCCTCCCAATGAAGTACCACCTCCTTTCTGGAAGGACACCCTCCCCAAGGACTAATCACATCAGCTGTGTTCCCTGGCCACAGGTAGTGTGGGGATACTGCAATTTCAATTTTATAATTTTAAAATGAATGACATTTAAATGATATAATATACATGAAAAGCCTGTCATACTGCCTGACTCACACTAAGTGAATATCAATTGCATGAATGAATACATAGAATATATTTATTTAGAAATTAAAAAAATATTTACTGAAGTATCAAGTTTTTTTTAAAATTTATTTATTTTTGGCTGCGTTGGGTCTTCGTTGCTGTGTGCGGGCTTCCTCTAGTTGTGGAGAGCAGGGGCTACTCTTCATTGCGGTGCACGGGCTTCTCACTGCGGTGACTTCTCTTGTTGTGCAGCATGGGCTCTAGGCACGCGGGCTTCAGTAGTTGTGGCACGTGGGCTCAGTAGTTGTGGCTCGCGGGCTCTAGAGCACAGGCTCAGTAGTTGTGGCGCACGGGCTTAGTTGCTCCGTGGCATGTGGGATCTTCCCGGACCAGGGCTTGAACCGGTGTTCCCTGCATTGGCAGGCAGATTCTTAACCACTGAGCCACCAGGGAAGCCCTGAAGTATCAAGTTTTTTTCACACGGTGAAGGTGGGGATGTCCGGATAGGGTGTGTTGGTTTGTATTTCAGTACTTCATTCATAAGCTGAGTGTTTAGACCTAAAAAGAGCTTTTCCCAGTTGTACAGTTCATTGGGTAGCCTAACACAAAATATGCATACTTCTATTTAACCTAAAACATACTTGAACTATGTCAGCAGAATGACGTATATGTTGCACTGAGTGATTGGTAACTCAGTTAAAATGAACCACATCTAGATTGGGGGTGGCTGGTGTCTCAGGATGTCTATATTGAGATGCTTGTACATTTGTTTATGAGAACATCTCATTTTTATAATATGGTATTTATATATGGTATACACTTATGTGTTTATATGTAAATATTTAACTGTTTAAGCAGCAGTATCTATTTTTTTTTAATTTAAAATGTGGATTCCATCCATCTCAGTTTATTCTTTTATTGTCTTTTGAGAATCATAAGTCAGGATAAATTAATACATTTACCTAGACCAGATGAATTCTAACAGATCAGTTAAGGATAGCTAGACCAGACCAGACAAGGAGAACTCTTGACAGAATAATAATGCAAACTTTTATTTCTATACAAATTAATTCACTTAATGAAGACAGTCTGAAATTTTTTGGTAACAATTATGACTGTTCTAATTACCTATCCAGCTTAGTGTTCCTACCCCAGAGTTTAGATGTATCAGGTGAGTTACCAAGTCTGCATTAAATCATTCTTTTTTTTCTTTAATTCTTTAAAAAAAATTTTTTTAAGTTTATTTATTTATTTTTCTGCTTTGCTGCGTGTGGGCTTTCCCTAGTTGCAGCGAGTGGGAGCTACTCTTCATTGTGGTGCGCAGGCCTCTCCTTGCAGCGGCTTCTCTTGTTGCGGAGCCTGGGCTCCAGGTGTGCAGACTTCAGTAGTTGTGGCACATGGGCTCAGTAGTTGTGGCTTGTGGGCTCTAGAGTGCAGGCTCAGTAGTTGTGGTGCACGGGCTTAGCTGCTCCACGGCATGTGGGATCTTCCCAGACCAGGGCTCAAACCTGCATCCCTTGAATTGGCAGGTGGATTCACAACTACTGTGCCACCAGGGAAGTCCCAAATCATTCTTGTAGTAGATCCAGTGCTGACTTTGGTACATCATTTCTCTCAACTGGTTTTTCTGCTTTGCACTTTAGTTCTTTAGGGACAAGTATGGCTTTGAGCTTGTAAGTATTATGGCACTTGAATTACCTTTCTGGAGTACACAAGAGTGCAGAGTGGTTATGAGCATAGAAACTGGAGCACAGTGAAGCTGACTTAAAACCTCTGCTCCAAAACACACTGTCCTCTGGACTTGCCCAAGTTGCGAACTGCTGTTTACTCATAAATCTTCTCATTTGTAAAATGAAAATAATTATTCCTACTTCATTTATTTTTTACATTTTAAAAATTCAAGTATAGTTGATTTATAATACATTAGTTTCAGATATACAACATAGTGATTTAGTATTTTTATACATTATACTCCATTTAAAGTTATTATAAAATATTGGCTATACTCCCTGTGCTGTACAATATGTCCTTGTATCTTATTTACTGTATCCATAGTAGATGTACCTCTTCATCCCTTACCCCTATATTGCTCCTCCTCCCATCCCTCTCTCTACCGATAACCACTAGTTTGTTCTCTATATCTGTGAGTCTGTTTCTGTTTTGTTAAGTATATTCTTGGTGTCATTTTTTAGATTCCATATATAGGTGATAACATAGAGTATTTGTCGTTCTCTGTATGACTTATTTCACTAAGCATAAAACCATCCCCTCCCATCCATGTTGTTGCAAACAGCAAAATTTTATTCTTTTTTATGGCTAATATTCCATTGTGTGTATGTGTCTCTGTGTGTGTGTATACACACACACACACATACCACATCTTCTTTATCCATTCATCTGTTGATGGGACACTTAGGTTGCTTCCATACCTTGGCAATTGTAAATAATGCTGTTATGAACATTGGGGTGCATGTATCTTTTTGAATTACTGTTTTTGTTTTCTTCTATTATACACCCAGGAGTGGAGTTGCTGGGTCATATGGTAGTTCTATTTTTTAGTTTTTTGAGGAATATTCTTAATTGAATTAATTCCTTGGGAAACTAAATGAAATAAGACATTTATCCAATTAATACAATATTTGCTTAAAATCCACTATGTTCAAGGTTCATAGCACTTACTTAGAACAGGGAGGCCCTTTTATTTTATTGCCAAGAAAATATTTTTGTCTGGCGTACTCAACACCTCTTGATTTTTGTCTTTCTGTGTACTGGCAGAATTCTTTTCCAGCCATATCTCAACACTACTCTTTGCTAAATACTCCCTGACTCTCAACTGAAAATTTTGCAGTCCTCTTCGAGCCTCCCAATCTCTTTTCTTTTGTAGAAATATTAGACATTTCTCAAGGTAAATACAGTGATCTCCCCCCTTCTCACATTTCAAGTCTTCAATGTTGGAAATGCTCTAAATTCTAAAAACACATAGATCACATTCTGATGCAATTATCCTCTGCACAAATTTATGATTATTTATATTACATTCTGTTATCCTCCCTACATAAAAGTCTCATTGAAGATTCTAACTATGGTTTATTTACCTTTGTATCCAACATAGGGTCTTATACATAGTAGAAATTGAAAAAAGTTTCAATGAATAAATGAATGTCTGAGCTGAAAAGCAGAAATTGACTTATTCAAGTCAATTTTACACTAAAAATTATTTTAAACATCCACTCCTGTTTTAACTACTTTAAGGGGATAGTGGTTGAAACGGGATTAGGAGTCAGATACAAACAAAGAGGTGCCAGTGCTTATGACACTGGCACCTCTTCAAGGGACTTATATGTCTGGGAGACAAAAAGGACAAAAGATGGTCGGGTCAAAAAGGCTCCGTGTGGAAGACACAGTGGCACTTTATTTTAACAACCACACACACACACATACAGACACACACACACACACACACACACACACACACTGTATTTAAGTTTGAGATTTTTATAAGAATAAATTTTATACTTTATATTCACACTTTGGCAGCAGGGGAGGAGCAAGATGGCGCAGCACACAGTGGCTGCCCTGATTCAGCTTCACTACAAACGCACCAATACTGTTCTGTCACTGTCCCCATACACAGGGCAACACACTTGCAGTTTAGAAAGCTAATGGAAATCTACTTCCTGTTGCACTGCAGCGGAAAATTGTAGCACTTTCTTATATGAATAAGAAAGATAAGTTAAGAGGAAGATGTTTCCTAGAATCTCAATTTTCAGAAATTCATCTATTCTGTCTCTGTAGTTTCCAAAGTTCTACTTGTGCAAACATTGACTCATCCCACCATGGAATTTTTATACGGTTGCCAAAGGTATCGGGAAGTGCATTAAATCACGTAAGTCCTGCCGAAGGGAAAAATAATAACCACGAAGAGAGTTAATTCTGAAAAGTAATTTCTTAGCAAATAATCTAATTACCTTTTACAATAGCAAAGGAAGGAACGTACTGTTTTCTTTCATTTCAAATATGCTAATAGGTACAAACTGCTGAAAACTAAAGATTTAATACTCTTTCACTTGAAGAAGATTTATTTTTAATCTAAGAGGAAGTGAGTTTAGCCATAAAGTATGATAAGAATAACTAAACAAAGAATGCATAAAACATAGGCCCTGTGCACTTAGGAGGTTATTGTCGTAACAAAATTCACGAAACATGCTCAAGGTATTGGGTAGCATATATTACAAAGGTTGGACCGTATCTGCCTTCAGGATTTGAGGTGGCAATCTTCGTTTTGTTTCTGCCTTCTTTCGTCTATCGACTATTTTGTATCATTCTCTATTCTTACTGTTTACTATGTGCATTGAGAGCAATTATATTCTATTTCTGCCATAAAAGTTTCAATATTTCCAAACCAAGGTAAAAGTGGAAAACCATTATAAATTAAAACTACCAAGAGGATAATAGGATGCATAACAGAGGAGAGTCAAGGAAAACTGATGAAGACAGGCTACTACCTTCAGTTTTTAGATAATCATCATGGATATAAGGCTTTGTGACAACAACAAAAAATAAAGGTGCAAGTTATTATTGGGCGGATGCAGATCATCGTTTTAAGTCTGCTGCCTTGCTTATTCTAGGTTCACAGTATCTGCCCTTGGAATCTCTCTTTATTATGGTAATCACAACTAATCCCTTGACACAGTAACATGAAAATCCTCTATAAGATGCTTGTACAAAGTGATATTTTAAAATCTATCTTGAACAGCCTCTGGATATTACAGTACACCATCAACAGCATCATTGCTTGAATACTGGAGGTATAAGAAATTTCCTTTAAGTCTGTTTCAAAAGCAAGGTGGCATTGAGACACATCTTGTATAATGAGCAGAATGTATGAGAGAGATGGAAAGGGGCATTTCAGACATGTAAGGAAAAGGCAGCCAGAGTCTAGACGTATGAAAGTGCTTCTCCTCTTCTGAAAATGGCTAGCTAGTACTTTGGATGATAATGGCACATGAAGCAGGAGATGGAGATGTGAATTTGTGAGGGGAGCTTTGAAGACAATGTGGCTGGAAAGGGACTTAGGGACAGATTGTAAATGGATTCAATGGTTTCATCTATGAAGCCGATGTGCTGTGGAAACACCAGAACAACATTCACCTGGTAAAGGAATGAATCACCAATGACATTTCATGCACAGAGATCCGGCGAGCCCTCAGAAGGGACCAGAGCATTCGTTACTTGGTACCAGATCTTGTCCAAGAATATATTGAAAAGCATACTTTGTATAGCTCCGAGAGTGAAGAGAGGAATGTTGGGGTTATCCTGGCTCTTTTGCAGAAAAATACTGTAGAAGCTAGTGCATAAGAAATTCTACAGCATGATATTTTGGACTTCCCTTTAGGGAATTTTAAACAATCTGGGTGTTAGTAACTGGGGGAAGGAATTGTGATCCTCTTTAATAAACTAAAGCTTAAAAGTTTGGTTAAAAAAAGTTTTTTTGAAAAGTAGATTTTAGAGTCAGATTTTCATATCGTCAATCATTTAACAAATATTTGGGGCTTCTATTAGGTATTAGGTATTGTTCAAGATGCTCAGATTAATGGCAAAAAAAGTCATAGTGCTTCAAAGAGGCTAGAGTGTGACTGGCATGACAGATGATCAGACTGTTAATTATAATAAGTTTTGATAAATATATGGTGCCATGCCAATCAGCAATGTAAAGACACCTAATGTTGAGGGTGTCAGGGACAAATTCCTGAGGAAGTAACATTAAACTAAGAATTAAAGGATGAATCACTGCCCTCTGGAAAAGAGAGAAGGAGGCTAGCATAAAAGGAGATGTATTCCAGGAAAACATAAAAAGAAACTATTGCAAAGATAAAAAAAAATCAGTACTGACGAGGATATGGAGAAACTGGAACACTTCTACACTACTGGTGGAAATGTAAAATGGTGCAGCGGCTTTGGAAAAGCGCCTGGCAGTTTTTTAAAAGGTGAAATAGAGTTACCATATGACTCAGCAGTTCCACTGAAAATTATACATTCAAGAGAACTGAAAATATATGTCCACACAAAAACATATGCACAAATGTTCATAGGAGCACTACTCCTAACAGTGAAAAAGTAGAAACAATCCAGAAGTCCATCAACTGATAAATAGATACATAAAAGTGCTGTAATATCCATACAATGGATTATTATTTGGCAACAAAAAGAAATGAAGTACTTATTCATGCTTCAACACAGATGAGTATTGAAACTATTATGTTAGGTAAAAGAACACAGACACAAATCATAAGTGTAAGATTCCATTATGACATGTCCACAGGAGGCAAATCTAAGTTGACAGAAAGTAGATTAGTGGTTGCCTAGGGTTGCAGGAGGGTAGGGTGGAGAGGAGAGGACCAGACTGAGGTAGGGAATGGCTGCTAAGGGCTATGGGATTTCTTTTAAGAGTGATGAAAATGTTCTTAAATTGATTATGTTGATGATTGCACAATTCGGTGAATACACTAAAAGCCATTGAATTGTACAATTTAAATGGGTGAATTGTATGATATGTGAATTATATCTCAATAAAGTACTGAAACTATTGCAAAGCCTAGGGTGCAGGAAAAAGCGTTAGTCCTCCAAGAAACAGAAAAACCCTGTAGAGTTAAAACTAGACTATATAGAGAAGAATCTAAGTGATTATACTAGAGATGTAAACAAGGGTCAGATATTTCTAGACTTACAAAACATGTTAAGAACTTTGGGTTTTATTTTAACACTCAAAGAAAACAATTAAGTTTTATGAACTAGGAGAATGACACGATCATCTTTGTTTTCTAGAGAGGTCATTAAGGCCGGCATTAAAGAAAATAAATTAGAGAAAAATAAGACAAGAGGCAAAGAGACCATCAAAATGCTGTAGCAGTAATCCAGGAAAAATGATGGTGTATTGGCAGTGGAGACAGAAAGAAATGGATGCGTTGGAGAATAATTTAGAATCAGATACAATGAAACTTGGTGATTCCTTAGAAGGCACAGTGAGGAACACAAAACAGATACAGACTGTACTTTGGGAATTGGTGTGGCTAGTTGGATAGATATTAATATAATAAATTGAGAAGGTTAAGGTTTTGTGAGGCTAGGTAAAAGGAAGCTACAACATTGCACATACTAACTTTCAAACACCCATTAAATAGGCAAGTGTATAGGTAGAGTGAGAAATGTATGCTCTGTATGGATCCAGAGCATATTGATTCAAAGTGCATTAAACTTATAAAATACTTATAAAAAATCATGTCTTTACAATTTCACTTTTCACAAAAACAAATGTATTAAAGTTTTCTTTTACAGTTCTCAATAGCATCTTGTATTATTCTTTACAGGTAAATCAGAATCAGTAAAACTTTTTCTTCTGGATTGAAAGCATATTGTAAATGAAATTTTTAAACTTATTTTTGTTGGGTATACAATATGCTGTAAATCACATCACAAGTTAACATCAACATATACAAATAAGGCAGAAGTAAATATTCAACATTTGATACCCATATACATTTTTAATACCATTTGTTTTTCTATAAATCTAACATATGTCTGTCAAGCTTTTTAGTCACCTAAAATAATATGAAAACCTTGTTTATTTCCACTTACTCAAGTAAAATATTGAGTGTAAAATTTTAGTGAGGCATAATGATAAAATCCTGTCTCATTAAGATATTGGCCAATTTTATAAATAACAAAATAATAGTGGAAAATTATTCCACGTTTAGATTTAAATCAGTAAGTTGTACTTGATCTCAGAGCCAGTGCATTTGATGTTGAAGTATTGATTCTACCCTCCTGATAGTTATGGATAATCACTATGTAATATGGTGTTTTAGAAAAGAAAGTCTTTGAATAAAAATAAAATTTAAGAATGAGATTTTTTTATTAGATGATTGACATTCAAATAAAACTATACAAAAGATTATATTTTAAAAACACGATTATATTAGATGATAGTGATTTGCTAAAATTAAGACAATATAAATTTAAGTGCTAAAAGATGCAAACTATTATATATAGAATGGGTAAACAACAAGGTCCCATTGTATCGCATAGGGAACTATATTCAATATCCTGTGATAAACCATAATGGAAAAGAATATGAAAAAGAATGTATATATATATATATATATATGTATGTATAACTGAATCACTTGGCTGTACAGGAGAAATTAACACAACATTGTAAATCAACTATACTTCAATAAAATAAATTTTTAAGAAATAACTGTCTTTTAATGTTTTCTAAAGCTTTTTTCTTTTAAAATTGTCATAAGCTTATTTACATTTATTTAATCTTATATTTAATTCTGTGGAGATGTTGCTTGCTTATCTGCTGGATTTTAATGTTGAAAAAGAGAAATCTGAGGTCAATCTTATTTTGATTTTTTTTTCTTTTTTCTTTTTACTTCTAGAGTTTTTTGTTTGTTTGTTTATTCTTATGAAGAAAAATAGGTCCATTATGCAATAATGGTGGACTAGGTAATTCAGAAAACCTCTGAGAACATTTAGAAAAGATGTAAATAGTATAGAAATCATCTGCCTGAAGTCATGGAAAAGGCTACAAGGCAGTAAAATATTATGTGACTAAGATCCATGAAAAAAAGAAATCCTAGAGAGAGAAATTTGACATTTTTGGGTCTCTTCCTGTTTGAACTTCAAGGCTGGCTTTGCTCAAATACTAAGTAGCATTTGTCATACCTTTAAGGAGCTGTAGGGACAGAAATGGAATGTAGGACACTAATGGAGGAGATGCTTGATAAACCAATCTCACAGTTTACACTCTGAAGGCATATACCCAGTAGTAAGGGGTAAGGGTGAGCTAGAAATAAAGTGAACCCTAGCTTCTAGATGCCTCAATCCCAGAAACTGAATTAAGAACATCTGAAATTACCAGCTCTTTAGCCTCAGATTAGAGGAAAAATAAACACTCCCTAGGGGCAGAAAACAGTATCTTAACTCTCAAATTATCTTGAAAATTTTCAACTTTCCATAACTCAATTAAAAATAACTAGACACTTGAAAAGTTATGATAATAATAGGATCAATAGATAGAAGAAAAAAAGTCAATAGAAATAAACCAACAAATGACACAGAAAATTAAGATACTGGACACAAACTTTACTAATTATATTCAACATGCTCCAAAAGATAAAAAACTGTATCGGCAGAAAATTGAAAACTACAGATATCAAATGGAAATTCTAGGACTCAAAAAAAATGGAAAAAAGTGAACATTCATGGGTAGATTTAACAGCAGATTAAACAGAGATGAAGACAAAATTATTAACCTGAAAGTTGAATCAGAAGAAAATACCCAGATTGAAAGTTGAAGAGACAAAAATAATGGAAATTAAAAAAAAAAAGTTGATAGTAAAGAATACAGTAACATGTTCTAATGCTTATTTTAATTGAAGTACCAAAAGGGGAGAGAGAAAACAGGAGATACAAAATATCTGAAGCAATAACAACTGAGAATTTTCCAAAGCTAAGGAAAAGTTGATAGTTCTGTACATCTCAAGCCAGAATCATTTAAAAAGTCAGTCTAATTGTGTCATAGTAGAACAGTTGAAAATCAAAGACAAAGAAAAAAAAGCCTAAAAAAAATTGAAGTTGAAAAAACCCCCCACATTTCCTTCAGTAAAGCATCAGACTGGCAGCTAACTACTGAACAGAAATAAGGGAAACCAGAAGTTTAAGAGGAGCAATATTCTCAAAGTTTTAACGTTAAATAACTGTATATAGAAAGCTATCCTCAGGAAAAGGATCCATCAAGAATAAAAATGAGATACAAACATATTTGGACAAACAAAAACTGAGACAAACCAACAATAGCAAATCAAATGTAATACAAAAACTAATAAATATTCTTCAGAGAGATGAAAAATGATCTCAAATATACCTTTCACAAAAAGTAACTCAAAATGGATCACAGAATTAAACATAAAATGCAAAAATATTAAAGCTTAAAAGATAACACAGGGAAAAATTAGATGATTTTAAGATTGGCTATGACTTTCAGATAGAACCCCGAAGGCATAATCCATGAAAGAAATAATTAAGTTGGACTTCATTAAAATTTAGAATTTCTGCTCTGCAAGGCACTATCAAAAGAAGGAGAAGAAAAGGCACTGACTGAGGGGAAATGTTTGCAAAAGACATGTCTGATAAAAGATTGTTACCCAAACCATGCAAATAACTCACAAAATTCAACAATAAAAAAATGAACAACCCAATTAAAAAATAAGCAAAAGTTCTCAACAGACAACTCACCAAATACAGATGACAAATAAGCATATGGAAAGATGTTCAACATCATATGTCATCAAGGAATTGCAAAATACAGCAAGATACTACTACACACCTATTACAAAGGCTAAAATCCAAAACACTGATGACACCAAATGTTAGCGAGGATGTGGAGCAAGAGAGACCATCAGTAACTTTTGGTGGGAGTGAAAAATGGTACTGCCACTTTGGAAGACACAGTTTGCCATTATCTTACAAAACTGAACATTCTCTTACCTACTATTCAGCAATCATACTCCTTGGTATTTACCCAAAGGAATTGAAAACTTATGTTCACACAAAAACCTGTATACAGATGTTTATAGGAGAGTAGGTAAGGATAAATAAACTATGATAAATCTAGACATGGAATTGTATTTAGTACTAAAAAGAAATGAGCTATCAAACTACAAAAAGATGTGGAGGAATCTTAAATTTATATGGCCAAGTGGAAGAAGCCAATCTGAAAAGGCTACATACAGTATGATTCCAACTATATGACATTCTGGAAAAGGCAAAACTATGGAGACAGTAAAGAGATCAGTGGTTACCAGGGATTTTTACAGGCAGAGCACAGGAAATTTTTAGGACAGTTAAACTATTCTGTGTGACTCTACAGAGTTAGATACACATCCTCACGTGTTTGTCAAAACCCATAGCATGTACAACATCAAGAGTGAACCCAGATGTAAACTGTTGACTTCAGGTGATAACAATGTGTCAATGTCAGTTCATCCACTGTAACAAATGTACCAGTGTGGGAGATTAATGTGGAAGGCTATGCATGTGTGGGAGGGGGCAGTGCATGGGAAAGCTCTGTACTTACTGCTCAATTTTGCTGTGAACCTAAAACTGCTCTAAAAACCAAAACTCTTGTTTTTAAAAATATCTTAAAGAAAGATCACAGAAAGTCAGTTATCAATCAGTTCTGAGACACAGAAACTACATAATAATTTGAATAGAGAACATTAAATATAAGTAATAACTAACGGCAATGGGGATTGGGGAAACGAGAAGTTGGCTAAGAAGAAGTAAAGAGAATTTTTAAAAAGACAGAGCAGATATAAGGAGCAGCCACTATAGAGTAGCAAGTAAGAGACCCTCCTCCCCATACTGAGATCAAAGCCTCTCTAGAGAGGGTGAGGCTTTGGCTCACAGGTAGTCAAGTTTTTGTGGTTTAGTGCTAGTGGAACTGGCTAGAAATCTACCGTCAGGAATGTCGGGGGAAGCCGTTCAGAGGGAGGCGTCACAGCTAAGCCATCAGAGAGGGGGGCAGTCATTAGCAGAGAGGTGTTCACCAGCAACACTCTACTGTGACGTCACTCAATGGGGTGCTGGGGGAGATGGGTAGGGGAGAAGCTGCGCTTGCTGCAGGAGCCAAGCACTAGAAGATCTGCACGAGGCAAATGCTGGTGATAAGGGCACCTTGGAACCAGGAAGAGAACACTATCTGTTCCTCACTGTCTGCTCTGCGCCCTCTGCTGACAAAGTTTAGCATCACATCAGCCTGCAAAGCCACATTTACAAAGTCCACCTCCATGGCCACAGAACAGGCAATGATGAGTGGATTTGGAGCTGAGAGGCAAGGAATTGATAATTGGCACCAGCAGAGCTGTTTGTAGGAATGAAAAGCAAGAAAATGGTAAATAAGTGAGTAAATATAAATCAATACTGACTATCCAGACTATAATAATCATAAATTTTGAGCTAAAAAAAAAAAACATTTTGAAAACAGAATGAAGATAACATGATTATAGTAGCATAGGTGCTACTGGATATGAAATATGATTCAAGTAGTCTACTCACTATTAAAATGGTAAAGAAATATGTAATAACTATGGTAATGGAAGGGGAAAACAAAATTGTTAAAAATACATAGTTTAAACAAAAAGCTGAAAAGAAAAAAAGAAAATATAAAAAAAAGGCAATACAAATAGAAAAAAATAGTAACATGGTAAATTTAAACCCAAATATATCAATAATTATATTAAATGTAAATAAATGAGAACAAATTAAGTATTGCAATTAAGAATGCTAGATTGGAATTTTTAAAGAACCAAATGTATGCTGCTTTGGAGAGATATACCTTAAATATAAAGCAGAGAAATGTAAAGTGTAAAAGGATGAGAAAAAACAACTGACAAAAACGAACCAAAAGAAAGATGCAGTAGCTATATTACTATTTCATAAAACAGACTTCAAAGAAAACACAGAATACAGAGAGATATTTTATAGTGGTGGGTGAGAGTTTTAATTCACCAGTGTATTATAAAAATCCTAACTTCTTATGCTGTTAATAACTCAGCCTCAGAAAGTATAAAGAAATAGAGACTGAATAAAAGAGCTACAGAAAAAACACAATCACAGTGAAATATTGTAATATACCTCCCAAATAAGGATTAATTATTATTTATAAGAGTGTTCAGGAGTGTTCTTGATACAACTTCACTTTACAAAAATAAATTTTTCTATTTACTAGAATCAATCATTAGGAACATAAAAATTTCAAAGGTGCAATTTAATAATACATCAATATATCAAATATCTAGCTATAAATCAATTGAAAAAAGTTCAGGACTTACACACCAAAGACTGCAAAACACTGCAGTGAGAAATTGAAAAATCCTAAATTAATAGAGACACATCATGTTTATGGATTATAAGATTTACTATCCTGAAAATATAATTTTTCCCCAAATTAGTCCAAAGGTTAAAAAAACACACAACTGAAGTCCCAGAAAAATATTTTTATGATAATTAACAAGGAGCTCCTAACCTTTGTATGGAAATATGAAAAGCCAAGAGCCAAGACACTCTGAAAGAAAACAAGTTAGGTGGAAAATATCTACCAGATATTAAAGAGCTATAATAAATAAAATATCATGGTATTAACACAGAGACAAGTAGTCTAAAGTTACAGACTAAAAAGACCATAAAAGTCCTTTTTATTGAATATCAATTTTAAAAAAAAGTTCAACATTCAACTATAAACAAAAATCAGTTCCAGGTTCATTGTACATCTAAACGTGACAGGTAAAACAATAATGCTCCTAGACATAATATAGGAAGGAGAATATCCTCATGGCCTTGGGATAAGGAAATATACTTTAAGCATGACAGAAGCAGGATTAATCAAAACAAAAATTGATATATTGGTGGAAATTAAAATTAAAATTCTGTTCATCCTAAGAACCTATATGAGAGTGAAAAGGCAAGCTAAAGTGTAGGGAAAACTCTTTTGATACATAAAGGCTAATGTGCTAACATCCAGAATATACTTTTTTTAAAAAAAAGAAAAGAAGAACTCTATAGGTCTATATGACTAAAAACCCAATACCAAGAGAAAAAAAAAAGGCAAGCATCATGAACATACAAACATGGTAGATGGTACCCAAATGATCAGTAAACATATAAGAAAAGTTCAAAGTCATTTGTCATCAGCAAAATGCAAATTA
This sequence comes from Eubalaena glacialis, assembly GCF_028564815.1. Taxonomy (NCBI): domain Eukaryota; kingdom Metazoa; phylum Chordata; class Mammalia; order Artiodactyla; family Balaenidae; genus Eubalaena; species Eubalaena glacialis. Next base: position 10,082,606 of record NC_083718.1, on the reverse strand, counting down.
AAAATGCAATGCCATATACCTGTGTGCATCCCTTGAAATAAGGCTAAAAATAAAGACTCAACAAACTGTGTAGGTAAAGAGCAATGGAAAATTTCACACAGTGCTGGTAAAAGTACACCTTGTATTTGTAGTCTGCTAACAAACACAGAAAAAGAGGTGCCAGATGAACAGAGAAGCACCATTTCAGAAAGAAATTTCCATGGATAAATCAATCTGGCTTATCAAATGTTGGTTAGTGCAGCATTCATTTCAGCCAGCCACACCACTGGTGAATGGGGGTAAGCCTCCAGTGGTGGACCTCCAGTTAGGGTGTTTTATTTCAGATTGGCAGAGAATATAATGACCACTATTGGTGGTCACTGTGGTCATTGTGTTTCCCACTACTATGCCAAAGGGCTCTGATATAGGAATAGTTGCTTCTGGTTTCTATCTCATAGATACTTCTATTCTTTGTTTTCAGTGGATTTGAATATCTTCTTTCTTTTTAAAAAATTATTATTATTGCTATTTTAGGTACTGTTTTTTGTTTGTTTGTTTGTTTTCTTTCTCTTTCATACAGGATAAAGGTGCTTGAAGAACAAGTTTGGAAGCAAATAAATCATGTCTTCTGATACCTTCACCCTATTTGGATAACTTAGTTCAAATATCATCACTAACTTGAATATCTCTGTCATTGGCATTGTCTATAATTTGTGGCTACAGCAATTATGAAAGAAGGAATAATTTATACGTTTAGCTTTGATAAATAAGCCATGAGTTCCTAAGTTCAAATTAATCAAAAAGATAGCCACGTTTGCCACTTAACTGCCATTTGTCATTTATAGCTTTTAAAATGTTATTTATAGTTTTTAAAATATATTTTCTTTCCTCCATACTTTTTCAAGCTTTACTTTTCAATATCTCTCAAGATGCCTTTGGTTTATTCCAAAAAATTTGAGACTGATAGGTCAATTTAGTGGAGAAATACAACCAAAAGTATGTCTCCCAATCGTAACCCTTAGGTTTGCTCCAGTAGAAGGTTTTCTTTTCTTCACCCTTCCTTCTTTCTGTTTCTTTTTCTTTCATTTTAAATGTCCTTTTGTGCATTATATACTATTTGGAAAAAGTCATCAGATTGTCTTAACTTGTTAACAACCTAAAACATAAATTACCTAAGTACATTTCAAACAGATGCATTTTATTATGTTTAATAATCCCCAGAAACCCAGGAAAATATTAAGTGGACAGATAAGATTTCTGGTTTCTAATTTCCTCCAGTAGTGAAGTCTACAAATTCTTCAAATATTACACATATTATCTTTTCCCAAATGTTAAGAAACTATTCAGATTTTTTTTATTTTTAAAAAAGCTCTAGGGCTTCCCTGGTGGTGCAGTGGTTGAGAATCTGCCTGCCAGTGCAGGGGACACCGGTTCGAGCCCTGGTCTGGGAAGATCCCACAGGCCGCGGAGCAACTGGGCCCGTGAGCCACAACTAATGAGCCTGCGCGTCTGGAGCCTGTGCTCCGCAACAAGAGAGGCCGCGACAGTGAGAGGCCCGCGCGCCGCGATGAAGAGTGGCCCCCGCTCGCCGCAACTAGAGAAAGCCCTCGCACAGAAACGAAGACCCAACACAGCCAAAAATATAATTAATTAATTAATTAATTAAAAAAAAAAATCTCTAACCCCATTAAAATAATGGGGTTATCACACTCATCACTCATTTAGATAAGTATAATTAGCTAGTTACATTTCATTCTAGATTATTTCTCTTTGGCTCGAGAAATTGATCGAGTGGTACCTAATAGCATATGTTTCTTCTCACAGGTTAAAATAATTACTCCTTTGGGAACATTTTGTTAACTTCATTTATAGAGATCTAAATTCCATCCAAGCAAAACAAAAAAAAATGTGATAAATGAAAAACTCGATTGGAAAAATAAGTAGGTAGATGTCTTTGTATCTAGTGGAAACAGACTTTAAAAGTGCCATTCCATAACTGTAACGACCTCCCCATTTGGATATGTGTGGAACAAAACTCAGTTGTCAGATGAAGGTGAAAAGAATATGATGTATAGAAATAGTGGAGTCTTTGCCTGGTCCTCAAGGGACTGAAGCAAAGAGGAGAAAAATGTTCACAATGTCAAACACTGCAAATACAATGAGCAGCATTTAACACCTACAATAGAGTCAGGGTGTGTTTGGAGAATGTGAACAGCAGTGCTAGGGCATAAAATACATGTTATAAGAAAGGCTAAACTGCTTATAGGAGCTTCTCAATTGGTTCTGAAAATCCCCCAGACCATCTGGGTTAAATAAAAATTTATTTTCCCTCATTCAGATACCTTTACACATTTTTCTTTTCATTATGGTATATTTGTGTTTAATCTAATTTAGTTATATAAATCATCTCTTGTGGTGTAATTTTTTTTTTTTTCTGAAGAAAAATTTCCCAGATATAGCTATTAACTTCTCCCTAGTGGAAGGTTATATGTCAGTCCTCTGGTTGATTTTACTCCCCTTTCTCAATTTCAAAAACAGTGATCATATTTACAGATGTGAGGGGGAAATTCACTGGAAGCAGACTGTCATTCCTAAAGATGATGTAGGGGAAAGAGATACTAAAGCCAAAAGCATGGTGACATTTACTCCAACTGTTCTGATATTTTGTTTTGCACCAGTAAAGTGGAAAATCAAAATTTACATATTATTCTCTCACTTTGCTCAATAAAAATAATTTCATTTATTTATCTACTAGTTGTCGTTACTAAAAAAGTATCAGAAATATAAAAAAGTACAATAAATTGTGAGATTATTTTTGTAAGAGTAATTGTGTGATTAAGTAAAGCAGATAACGTTAATGATAAAAAAAAATGTAGATTCCCTTCATTCAAGGGGCAGAAGAGTATCCACTGTTCTATTCTAGGAAATAACTTTCAAACAAATTTCTTGAGAGCAAGGCCTCTAAGTTTTGGGGTGTACTGGACAAATTGCATGATGTTAGACGCCATATCTTAAACTTATCGTCCTGAAAATAGAATTTAACAATTCAAGTAGAATAATGAGGAGGTTAACTTTTTCAAATTTCACCTCTTTTTCTTCCCTCTTTAGTTCTCAGCAATTCCCCCCCCCTTTTTTTTTCGAGATTATGTGACTCATATCATTTTAGTCTTGGTTGCTCCAGAGACATAGAAGGTGAATGAGAAAGCAATGAAGATCCAATAACTTGGCAAAATATTTATAAATATGACCTCTGGTTTCCAGTCTGACATATAAAGAGCCTGCAAGTCATCACTTCCACTCATAACAATAAAAAAACTGAGCAAACTGAAATCAACAACTATTCTTGGATCCATCAGAATTGAGGTGACAGGGCAAACTGCTGCCCTGAAAACTAGACAGACAGATGTATACAGACAATCACAGCTTACCAGGAGCTGAAGCCCAGAAGCAGAAGCCCACAGCTGAAGCCAATACCAATAAGAACATTTTAAACCATAATTGACTGATGGCTGGAGGCTCAGTGTAGACTAGCTCGAAAGTTAAAAACTCCAAAGAGGACCAGTCTTAGAGGAGCTTCCACATTTTGCCTTACAAGGTTCTTACTGTGAAGATCACAGAATAATTCCCTAGCACTTCCAGCAGGGAGTGGGGAAATGTAACCATTTTGAAATATGCCCAGAGCTTTCTGTTCTCCTTCACAAGGCCTGTTGTGAAAGGAAGCTATTTTACCAGAGTCTAACCCACTGACCTGGGCGTAGAAAAACACCCAACTCCAGCCCCCTCTAGACTTCCACGTGGAGGAAGAGAAATACCCAATTTAAGCTCACTGTAAGACACAAACCTAATCATAGGATTATAGAATGCTTTTCCTCCTCACTCACCTTACCACCACTACAACAGAACTCCTGTAAAACAGTAGAAGATTCCAGTTAAAAAACTGCAAGCCTCAGATCTGACTTAAAAAGTCTCTAGGGACACCCAAAAACAACAGGAGAGACACAAACAAAGATACAAGAGAAAATTTTAGCCCCTGACACTAAGGCTACAGCAAACCATATAAACAGCCAAACTCCTAGTCAGAGGAAAATGAAAACTTCACACTAAAGGTCTATCTCCCTCAGTTCCTTTTACCTGTTACATCATGCCTGGTTTCAACAAAAAGTTACAAGTCATGCTAAAAGGCAAAAAACCCAAAAAACCAAAAAAAAATCTGATGTTACTAAATGAATAAATTTATAAATTTCTAGATTGATAAATCTGAATGTTCATACATGGCAGAGAATTTAGAATTATTAGACTAGAAATTTAAAATAACTATGATTGCTATGCCAAGGGCTCTAACGGGAAGAGCAGACAACGTGCAAAAACAGAAAGGTAATGGAAACAGAACAATGGGCGCTCCATGGAAAGAATCAAAAGAAAATGTTAGGGGGCTTCCCTGGTGGAGCAGTGGTTGAGAATCTGCCTGCCAGTGCAGGGGACACGGGTTCGATCCCTGGTCTGGGAAGATCCCACATGCCGCGGAGCAACTAGGCCCGTGAGCCACAACTACTGAGCCTACGCGTCTGGAGCCTGTGCTCCACAATAAGAGAGGCCGTGATAGTGAGAGGCCCGCGCACCGCAGTGAAGAGTGGCCCTCGCTTGCCGCAACTAGAGGAAGCCCTCGCACAGAAACGAAGACCCAACACAGCCAAAAATAAATAAATATTTAAAATAGTGTGAAAAAAAAAACAAATCAAAAGAAAATGTTAGAAATCAAAAATATTCTAACAGAAATGAAAAACGTGGTTGATGAGCTCACCAGTAGATTGGACATAGCCAAGGAAAGAATCAATGAACTTGAAGATATGTCAGTAGAAACTTCCAAAATCGAAATGTAAAGAGAAAAAAGAATAAAAAAGATGGAACAGAATGTCCAAAAACTGTATTGGTAATATCAGGAGAAGAAAATAAAAAGGAATAGAAGAAATAGTTGAAGAAATAATGACGGAGAATTTTTCAGAATTAATGACAGCCACTAAACCACAGATCCAGGAGGCTCAGAGAACACCAAGCATAATAAATACTAAAAAACCTACACCTATGTGTATCATATTCAAACTGCTAAAAATCAAAGACTAAGAAAAAACCTTGAAGAAGAAGAGCTGTGCCTCTGAGTCTTCTCAGATATTAACTATCTTGGACAGGGCCCTGGAAAGAATGACAATTTATAAAATATATGACATATGAAATATGAAGCAGGTAACAAGGTATTATATGATCAGGTACCCAACAAGAAAAAGTGCATTAGGAGAACATAGACTCAGAGAAATGGAGTATATAGCCATGGTCTAATAAATTAGGTGAAACATGATATTTCTTCTGGCTGATGCATAGGAGCTAGTTAAGGGTTGTTCCGAAAGGTGGATATTCTAGGAGAGAGGGCTGCCTGATGAATTTCAGTCAACAAGTATGTATTTTGTTTCTGTTGTTTGCAAGGTACTCGGGAAAGTGCAGTGGATCATAAAAATGCATCAGACATAGGCCTGTTTTTAGTAACTTAGAATCTATTGGGAAAAAAATGGTAGCCTTCATATAAAAAGAGCACATTATAGTTAGAGTCAGAGATCTGGGAATCTCTTAAACTCTCTGAAATTAATCAGTTGTGTGGCTTGGGGACATTATTTATTCTATTAATGAACAATTTATTCCCTTGAAAGATAAAAATAATCACACATTTCTTGTGTGTATTTTGTGAGGACTAAATAAAATATATGTGAAACTACCAGGCATATAGTCACATGTGTGCTTGTTGAATTTTTTGACTGTGGCATTAAATAATGCAAGAGTTTAAAAGTAAAACAAGGCAGCCATAGAGTTAATCTCTGAGGGGTATTTCCAAAAGCTGTGACTTTAGGTAAAGGTCATGTTACCAGATGATGCCCTTCATTTGGGAAGACTTTCTTAAAAAAATGGCACTTTAATTGGATATTAGAGGATATATAGGGCTTAAATAAACAGAGAGAAGGGAAAAAGACATTGCCAGTGGGAGGAAAGTTTGCCTGACTGAGAGCCATAACAAAAACGTAGGAAGATTAACTTATCTAGAATAGAGGTATCATTATGAACTCTAGTGAGAGATAAGACTCATTGCTTTAAAAAGTTTATGGGAATCTAAGGCAGAGAAGCACTGATTTTAATGACCTATTAATTAAAAACTCACAATGAAATCAAAGATGCACTGATAATAGAAAATAATAATGTGCCCATGTTACAGTTTTATATTGAAAGGAAGAAGCAACAGGATGTTAAAACAGGTTTCCAACATGGGAGTTATTTGAGGAATATAATTTTTGCTGTTGTGCAGAGGCTATATTCAGTTCAGGAGAAGTCACAATAGAGCATCTAGCTGGGAGATTATTGCAAATGGCAACATGGCGGTAAATACTCATGATGGTAATGCTCTTGCACACCTATTCCCTCCTCAAAGCAACTCCAGAAACTGTATTTCTAGGGAGTGACATTTTAAGAGACAGGAAGAAGCTTTCAAAACTGTAGTTTTCTCTACCTATAATAAACACTTCAGTGATGAGTGCAAGGCTGTGAGCTTAAAAAGGTGGACAAACTTTTATTTTTTTCATGTTAGGAGGAAATTTTTAAAAATCAGAAAATATGTTAGGTTTTATATTTTAATTGGCTTATTATTTCTTTTACTTTTTTATACAGAATATTGATCAATATCTGTGATTTTTCCGTTTTCCTACTTTTCTCAGTTAACCCTTTTTAAAAGGTAAGAAATATTCCAGGGACTTTAGGGTTCCCATTTTTTTCTTTTTGATTCAAGTTGAGCCCTTGAAAGCCCACTTCACACATGAAAAGCACATAAAAAAATAGGTAGATAGATTTCTCTGCTTGTAAACTTTCAACTTAAAAGCTTCCAGATGGATTATAAATTAAAAATGGATTAAAAATGGATTATTCGTCAGATTTGGCCCATGGGCCATAGTTTGCCAAACCCTGATCCAGAGAATGTGGTTTCCTCATCAGGAAAGATGTTCATATTCGCTTGAGAAAGAAATCAAATCATATTCACTGACTTTCCCAGGGCTATTTTAACTCCCATACTCTCTATTAGAAAAATTAACAATCTTGACTCTTTGTAGAATAGCTCACTGGTCTACCATGTTGATGACTTTATGCTAAGTGAACCTAGTGAACAGAAGTATCAAGAACATAATGGATCCCCTGGTAAGACACACATATGCCAGAGGGTGAGAGAGAAACTATACAATAATCAGAGTCCTGCCCCATCAGTAACATTTTTAGCGGTCCAATGATCTTAGGGAGGAAGGAGACATCCACTACATGGTAAAAGACAAGTTACTACATTCTTACCACTATGAAAGACGTATATGGTGGTCCTTTTTGAGTTTTGGAGGCAATAACTTTCTAGAAGTATCTTTAAGCCATTTGTCAGGTGACTCCAGAGCTTGGTGTCTGAGGGGAAGCCAAAAATGGGCATTTCCACACACAGCTCCACTCAGGGGTGGCCCTAATGACATGGTGAAGAGAAATCGTCCCAGTGGTAAGAACTTTAAGCAATACACTTGATTACCTCCTTTTAGGGAGGAATAAGTGGTTGAGATAAAGATGCGTACAGGTTGTTGGGCAATGGCAAATGGCTTGGTTAGTTGGTTAGAAACTAGAAGGAACAATATTGGAAGATTGAATAAAGGAGTTATGGTGAAGAGGAATGTGGGTGGGTCTACGTGAATGGACCTGAAATATGAAGATTTTTATGTGTCACGTCAAGGTTCACAAGAGAACATCTACTACAGAGAAGATACTGAACAACCAGGTGGATAAGATGACTTGTCCAGTAGATGTCAGTCTTTGTCTTTGACCTCTGTCTTTAACCAGATGGCCTCTGTATTTGACTATTCATTGCTTGCATAATTAACCAATGAGCAGAGTGTCTATGTTAGCACGGATGAAGGCTATGCATGAGCACCAAGGCAAGGACTCAGTTTTACCAAGGCCTTTATAGTTACAGATAGTGCTGAATATCTGAACTTTCAACAGCAGAGAACCACTTTCAAGCATGTTGTATACATCAAACTTCATCTTTCATGAAGGGAGCAATGATTCATCCTTATTGCAACTGAAACTTATTCTGGAATGATGGGGTTTTTTTCCCCTTGCCAAAGCACTACTATCCTAGTCCTGACAGATTCACTGGTGTGGTATACTAAATAGTATTGCTTCAGGCCAAGAAAGTCATTTTATAGCAAAGGAGATGTAATAATGAACTTGCACCTATAAGATTCACTAGTCTTATCATAGAGTATATATCACCCAGAAGTTCATGCCATGAATTTTAGAATGAATACTCAAAGGTTCATCGAAGTCAACAACTAGGAGGAGACACTCTGCTGAGTTGGAGCGATCGCCTTCAGACTGTAGTATAAACACTGAGTCAGCGACAGTTAGATGTGCTATGTGCCCAGTACCTAGAACACATAGAACCAAGAACCGTGGGGCAGAAGTCGGAATGGCTCTTATCACCACTCTCAGTGATCTATTTGGGGAATTTTTGTTTCCTTCCCATGCAACTTTAGGCTCTAAAAGTAAGTCATCCTAGTGCCCTGCGTTGGTGAAGCAGGGGGATGCTTCTTCAACTAGAAGATGCAGAAAGAGTTTCATTAAACCCAAAACTACAACTGATACCAAATCATCTTGGGCACTTCACACCAATGGACAAGAATACAAAGAAAGGAATTACTATCATAAGTATCTAGAGTGGATGATTCACATTGAGAACAAGGAGAGATATGTCTTGGAACTTGAATAATATGCTGTGGCATCTCTTGATGTTCTCATGCCCAGCAATAATACTAAGGAAATAATTATAGACACCATAGCCTGACAAAGGCAAGGTAACCAGAAATTCATACCCCTCAGGGATAAAGGTGTAGGTCACACCACCAGGCAAACAACCTCTACCAGGAGAAATGTGTCTTATCTCATGTCCCCTTGATGTACCTGAGTGCACCTGAAATTGTGGTTTCTGACAGGGATGTGTGAGGGATGGAGATGTTCCCAGAGCAATCTTCTGCCCAGTGTGGGAGTCTGTACATCAGTGTCCTAGGCTCCCATTGCCTGGTAAGATAATTCAGAGGCAAGTTTCTCAGAAATTCCCCCAATGGGATTGAGTCCCAGTTGACTATAGTGATAAACCATTAATAAATGCACATTTATTTGGCTTTTCTCTTGCCCCTATTTCTGTTTTACCTCTTTTTCTTTCATACTTCCTATGATCACTCCTAAATAAATTATCTGCATTCAAACATTTGTTTCTAGGTCTGCTTCAGGGAAAACCCAATATAAGTCATATAATATCTCAAAATATGTAATATACAAATTAAACATATGTAATGAAGTGAATATATAAATATATATATTCAACAAGGCCAGTTACATCACTTTATATGGATACCGAGTATACCACTTCTTCTCAGAGGCAGGTCTTGCCCAGCAGTCATGTGGGTTAAAGGAATATGAGAGTCATCCTCTGATCCTAGCAATAGGAAACATACTAAAAACCTTTGCAACCCATAATGAATATACACATTATATAATTAGATCAGCAAATCAAGCAGAGAATTTAAGGTCTAAATGGAAGAAATTAAAATGGTCTCCATTATTCATGCTGAGAGACTGATCCTGGACAGCACATGCATTGCAAGAATTGTTATAAAATAAAAGAGAAAAGAGCCTGCACAGTTGGACCAATATCACATTCCCTGGCATGTTCTTGGAAGGGCTTTTAAGACAGAAGAATTAAACCTACAGAATTAAACACTGGAAAACTGGTTCCTTCTGCTAAAGCAAGAAGAACATTTAAAACCTATGTAGAGAAGGTTTATTAGGCACCAGGAATAATCTAGATGCCTTTAAATATGCATATGAACTGAAATAATGTGTTAAAGGCTAAGAGTTTCCATACTTTGTAGAAATACAAAACATCATTTAAAATTTCCATTTTCTATCTATATATACATCAAGGGTCACGGTCAAAGCCTAAAACTTCTTCAGTTACAAAACTCTCAACATTTAAAATTATAAATAATTCTCAATAAATCAAATGCTAAAAAATGCACTCTGTATTAAAATAGAGATGAAATAAATGATAACCAAAGTGAAGAGTTTAGAAAAATCAAAGGATTTAAATTTGTGATATTTTCAAGTTGTTTTAGCCCAATTTAATTTAGAATTTACTGAACTGTTTTGTTTTACATCACTTTGCTTTTCTCATTCCAGAGTTTTTCTCTCTTTCAATTCCATTTGTTATAACCATGATATTAACTAAATAATCTACTCTATGACATTGTAAAGTTAATTTAAGTTTCTTTTAAAATTATTGTGGTCATTTGGCCTTAAGAACTTTCATTTGGTGGCAGGTATTGAGTGGCTGAAGGTGGGAATGAAAAGGGGTTTAGATGCATAACTTTATCTGGGTGCAAAAACCACAGTAAAAAAGACAAAGGGAGGAAAATGAAAGAAATATTAAGAACTGTACTTTTTCTGAGCTACTCTTCAATTTAATATATATTTTAAAAGAATTTAGAAAATCAGACTAAATTATTAATAGTAAAAATACAAACATATAAACAATCATTATACTTGTAATCTCCCAATAATTTAAAGTACAGTGCATATTTTTTTATTAAAACTCAACAGTTTGAACTAAGTAAATGAATTTTATTTTTAAAAAGTTACCATTCTTGTTAGTTATAGAATAAGAAATTAAAAGAATTAAAAATCTGGATTTGATTTTAGGCTACTGTCCAGAGTTAAATTTTTAGTTGATATCCATCTCCATAAATATATCACATAATTCATATTATTTTATGTTTCATATTGGAGAGGGATTAGACAACCTCAGAAGTATAGAATTATTGCTGAATATTGAATTTTATAAAGATCTGAACCTTTTTATTACTGATAAAAAGCAAAGTGTCTATAAATGAAACGATTCTTACAAGAACTATGATGTTGTAAGTGGAGTGCCCCAGAGAGGGTCTGGCCCACTCCTTGTTTTGCAAACAAAGAAATCTGCATTTAGAGACATTTAATAACAATCCTAACTGATAGAAAATGGAATATTAGATAAAACATCTCCTGAATTCTTTCTACTATACTGTCTTAAGTGTAAAAAAGGATCATGTTTTTTGTATCAGATAGTAATCATTTCTGACCCCAAACAGATAGGAAGCAACACTGATGGAAAGAAAAATATCATTTTTAAGGTTATGGGAGATAAGCTCCGAGCTTTCAGTAAAAGTGGTTCAAAGTTCCAGATTCACATTTGATAAACAACCATAAAGTATTGTTTTCTTCAATGTGATTTTTCAATGATTCGAAGACCAATCTGTGAAAAAAATGAAAGATGACGAAAATGAATCATGAAGATACAAAGCAGCATTACCCATTTTATATAACCTTGTTCCTTAAGAATGGAGGGGTCAAAAAATGTGAACAATGGATTATGAAAGAAAAAGAGTCATATCTATATCAGGTGTTGTTAATCACCCATATTTGTGTGATTCTTTTTGGATTCAAATTTTCAACTACTTTATCTTTACTTGTTTCACTTTTTGCTTCTCACAAAAGGTGGTATTTAACTGAGAAACATAACCTGCTTCTATATATAACATGACCTAGAAAAAGTAGGGCAGTTGATGTCAAGGCGACACAAAAACTGCTGTTATCAGCAAACCCTAAATTTCTCAAAGGAATAAAGGCAATTTTCTTTAAGACTCTCACTCTGAACCTACACTTAGATAATTTTTTAAAGGGACAATTGGTTTACCAAACTCCCATCTTTCTTTTCTCTTGGTTCCAGTAAAGATGGCTCCAAAGTAACGGTTATTTAAACATCCCCTTCTCATAGGGCAGATGTGGACCTTCTCTTCCTTGCAAGCCCTTCCTAATTTCAGGGCCCATCAGATGTTGCTTTTTTCACACTGCCTCTATTGCAGTTGACAGAGAAGACAACTCCCATACTCTAGTCTTCTAACAATTCGGATATCTCCTTAACTCGAATTAGTAGGTGAGCACAAATTGAAAATAACATTTACTTGCCACCTAGCAGGAGGAAGAAAAGCAGTTTTTTGTGTTGTTTTGTTTTTTTAAACCACAACCAGAAACAAATTAGGAAAGGCATTACTTTTGTTGGGGAGGAAGAAATTTTCCTCTACCCTTCTAGGTTCTTCTGGTTGCTCTAAGAATTTAATTGATAAGAGACAGATTAACAGGAGAAAATCAAACAAAAGCTTAGTAACATGTACACATGGGAGAAACCCAGGAAAAGTGAGTAATTCACCAGAATGGCTGAAACCCTCACCTTAAATACCATCTTCAGCTGAAGACAAATGAGGATATTGTGGGTAGTGGTTTGGGACCTCAAAGGGGAGGAAGGCAATGCACACGGAGGTGGAAAGTAAGTGTTCGGTAAATAAATGTTGGCTGAGCCTTGGAGAGATGGGACACAGAGAGGACCCTGATCTCTAAGGGTTTCCCCCTCCACATCTAGCCGCTATTCATTACAGAGATCTCTGGTGACAGCTCTCTTCCTGTAATGAGCCCTCTATGTAAATCCTTTTAGGCTGCTAGCAGGAAGGTCAAAGTTTCTTCCTGAGTCTTTGAGCCTTGATTGTTTTCAGCTCGAAATAACCCACACACCAAAGAGACATTTTAGGGCGGCAAATTTTGTTCCCCTAAGCTTTTGTTTTCCTTTTCATATTTTCAGAAAAAAAGGACATAGCAGGTGACAGAGTAAAACCAAGGAATCGTTGAACAATAAGGAGCAAGGAATCAAAAAAGTGACCATATATATTTATGTATTTGTATATATGCACATCTATATGTTTGTATTTGTATATATGTGTGTGTATACATATATAATATTAAAGAGGGAAGAAACTTTAGAGAGAGAGATATGATAACATTTTCCCCATTTTATCATTGTATCTAAGGCCAAGCCACCTTGAATTTAATCTAATTTATGCCTATAGTATAAATATAAACAATTTCAAGCTGTTCTGAGGCAAACATGGAAGCATATAAAATGCTAGTCTGAAATCTGATATTTCAGATTTCAGTGACTTAGGAGTTGAGATTGCAAAGCTACAGCAGTGGTCTTAGACTTTGCAGAGCAAATAAAAAAATAGATGCATAAAGCAATTGCAACCAAAGATATAAAATGATCTTTCTTAAAGGCTTATGAAATGGCCCATTTAAGAAGAAAAAAGTTATTAACAATGTCAAATAAATTGGTCTCTTGATTTTTAGGAATTTGTGTTGTTTCCTATGAATCTTTCTCAAAACCACGATACACATTTCACCAAATTGTCATGTCATCAATACTTGATGATTTAAAGTATTGATAAACAGTTAGAAAAATTAAGAATATTCATGGCTTAAATATATAATAGAGGGATACTGAGCTAAGAATAAAAATCGGTAATTAGCTTTATAAGGCTCACAAGTCTATGTACTTTTCATTCACGTCTACAAATTTTAACGCGATCGTGGGACCTACACAGCCACGCAAAAACATCAGAGGACTTAAACATCTCCGCTTTTAAAAGATTTAGTGTAGGGCTTCCCTGGTGGCGCAGTGGTTGAGAATCTGCCTGCTAATGCAGGGGACACGGGTTCGAGCCCTGGTCTGGGAGGATCCCACATGCCGCGGAGCAACTGGGCCCGTGAGCCACAACTACTGAGCCTGCGCGTCTGGAGCCTGTGCTCCGCAACAAGAGAGGCCACGATAGTGAGAGGCCCGCGCACCGCGATGAAGAGTGGCCCCTGCTTGCCGCAACTAGAGAAAGCCCTTGCACAGAAACGAAGACCCAACACAGCCAAAAAAAAAAAAAAAAAAAACCATTAAAAAGGATTTAGTGTAACGTTTGAGCTAAAACTTGATCATTTTTTATAAAGCAGCATCTGCATGCTACTTTCAAAATGCCTGAAATTTGGATATCTTTACAGAAGTTGCACATAGTGAAACACAGTATTCCCATTAAATTCTTGTAGAGAGTGCGGTCCCTGGAGTCAGCTGGGGCTGCGGTTGGAAGACAGTCCCTAACTTCTGTCATTCATGAGCTCTCCAGTAACGTCGGCCCCGAGCTAAAAACTCCCACAGGGAAGTAACGGTAAGAGAGGAAGGGAAGGGAGTAGTGGGAAGGTCCATTGACTGCCCTTCAATTTCCTGAAATTGCCCACTCAGAATTCTTATTTCGACATTACAAGCCTCACCTTCTCAAGTGTGAAGCCTGAGTGTGCTGAGCTGACATAAGGTACAAGGAGATCTCCCTCAGCGCTGCACGTTCAGGAAAAAGGAGGGACCATCTACCTTGAACAGAGAGAGCAGCCACACCTAGGTGTGTACCTTTATCATGAGGATGGAGGAGGAGACGCTGGCCATGGGAGCATCTTAAAAGCAGGCTGGCTGACTGTTTCATCTGTGTGAGCATCTGGCCCTTCCACATGTCAGAAGCCTGGCTAAAGGAACTACATTAAAAACCGCCCCATTTACTTCTTCTTACAAACATCTTTTTAAAAATAATGTTTGTTTGTTTATGTGAATCATCTGGAAAATCAAACGATATATCTTAATGTTCTTAAAACAAGAAGACCTCCTTTAAGTTTCATGTAATGTTTTTGAAAAATAGAAGGATTAAAATCCTCCATGTGTGAAAGCATTTAGCTAAGGGATATTATTCTCTTTTACAGAACATAGTGTTCTAGGCAGATAGTAGCTTTTTCTTAGCAATTCAGACTATTGTGAATTTAAAGGCTTGTGTCAAAAAACAAAAGGCATTTGAAGCTAAAATGATCCAGTGTCCTCTCATCCAAAGCACAGGTAGACTGTAAATAACATGCATTGTTACCTTGGTTGTGGAGCAAAATTAGTCTGGAAAAACCTAAGTGTGTAAAATATGCTTTAAAATTTTACTCCCATATAATTGCCATGCTTCCTTTGTTATCAATATAGAAAATCTATGCAGTTTCTCTTGGTTATTTAGTATTCTATAACGTGTCTTATTCCCATTTCCTTTGGTTTCACGTGTAAAGCATGTACTTTGGGCTAGCACAAACAGAGAGACAATATATTAGAATATTATTCAGATCCCAGCTGAAGTGACTCAGGCCTTTGAGTTTTAAATAAAATGGTTTTGATTACTGTATCCTGTAATTCTGCGGGCAATTCAACGCCCTCACAAGTATGTGCAGTTTCCAGGACTGACACTTGCTCCACATCCTTGTACCTAGTAATTCATTCTCAACTTAAGGTTCCTCTCCCTCTCTCTCTCCTCTCTGTGGCCACGGAGATGTGTAGCTCCACCTCTTTAATTTATTCAAAACAAGCCTTTATACAAGGCATTTTGCAGTATGACAGACTGTAGGGAAGTCTGGGGCTGTAATGGGGATGAACGCACAGCAGCACCAGCAGTTATAAATATTAGATGCCACCCTCTCTCTCTCTTTGTAGAAGTCATTTACTGACACCCAGTAGGATCAGCTTCTCTGCCTCAAGACTTTCTCACCTTTGTACTTCCCTTCCTTCATTAAGCAGAATAACTGAGCTCCGTACTTTCTACTCAGCTCAGAGCTTTCCAGCTCTGAGCCCTGATAAGGCACATCCATCAAGAACTTTCTTCCACCGCCATTTCTTAAAGGGAAAGGAGCAACAGAACAATTTATTTTCTCTCTCTTGGTGTCACTCACTATGGTCACTGGTGCTGTCCCTGAAATATTTCTGACTTTCCTCCTTTCCAGATACACGGTGGGGTTGTACTTCTAAGCCTCAGTGGTTTCATGTGATTCATGAAACAATGTAACATGTTCTGAAAAATGAGTCACGATTGGTGAATGTCACTTCTGAGCAGGATCATTTAATTTCCACTGTGAGACCCTCTCTCTTCCCCCTGCCAGGTACCAGCAATGCTTGCGAGGCAGGTGCCTCAGTGCACCTGAGTGACTGCGAGAAGGAAACACATCTGCTGACCCACAGTAGGGGTGTTGTGTAATATATGGACCAGGAGACCTTCAAGATGGTGGAGGAGTAAGATATGGAGATCACCTTCCTCCCCACAAATACATCAGAAATACATCTACATGTGGAACAACTCCTACAGAACACCTACTGAACGCTGGCAGAAGACCTCAGACCTCCCAAAAGGCAAGAAACTCCCCACGTACCTGGGTAGGGAAAAGAAAAAAGAAAAAACAGAGACAAAAGAATAGGGACGGGACCTGCACCAGTGGGAGGGAGCTGTGAAGGAGGAAAGGTTTCCACACACTAGGAAGCCCCTTCGCGGGCAGAGACTGCGGGTGGCGGACGGGGGGAGCTTTGGAGCCACGGAGGAGAGCGCAGCCACATTGGTGCGGAGGGCAAAGCGGAGATTCCCGCACAGAGGAGCGGTGCCGACCAGCACTCACCAGCCCGAGAGGCTTGTCTGCTCACCCGCCGGGGCGGGCAGGGGCTGGGAGCTGAGGCTTGGGCTTCGGAGGTCAGATCCCAGGGAGAGGACTGGGGTTGGCGGCGTGATCAGAGCCTGAGCGGGGGGCTAGTGCGCCACAGATAGCCGGGAGGGAGTCCGGGAAAAAGTCCGGACCTGCCTAAGAGGCAAGAGACCATTGTTTCGGGGTGCATGAGGAGAGGGGACTCAGAGCACCGCCTAAACGAGCTCCACAGACGGGCGCGAGCCGCGGCTATCAGCGCGGACACCAGAGACGGGCATGAGACGCTAAGGCTGCTGCTGCCGCCACCAAGAAGCCTGTGTGCAAGTACAGGTCACTATCCACACCTCCCCTCCCAGGAGCCTGTGCAGCCCGCCACTGCCAGGGTCCCATGATCCAGGGACAACTTCCCCGGGAGAACGCACGGCGCGCCTCAGGCTGCTGCAACGTCACGCGGGCCTCTGCCGCCAGAGGCTCGCCCCACATCTGTACCCCTCCCTCCCCCCGGCCTGAGTGAGCTAGAGGCCCTGAAACAGCTGCTCCTTTAACCACGTCCTGCCTGAGCGAAGAACAGATGCCTTCAGGCGACCTACACACAGAGGCGGGTCCAAATCCAAAGCTGAACCCCGGGAGCTGTGCGAACAAAGAAGAGAAAGGGAAATTTCTCCCAGCAGCCTCAGGAGCAGCGGATTAAATCTCCACAATCAACTTGATGTACCTGCATATGTGGAATACCTGAATAGACAGTGAATCATCCCAAAATCGAGGTGGTGGACTTTGGGAGCAACTGTAGACTTGGGGTTTGCTTTCTGCATCTAATTTGTTTCTGGTCTTATGTTTCTCTTAGTTTAGTATTTAGAGTTTATTATTATTGGTAGATTTGTTTATTGATTTGGTTGTTCTCTTCCTCTTTTTTTTTTTTAGTATAGTTTTCAGCACTTGTTATCATTGGTGGATTTGTTTTTTGGTTTGGTTGCTCTCTTCTTTCTTTTTTTTATTTTTAATAATTAAAAAATTTTTAATTTTAATAACTGAATTTTTTAATTTTACTTTTTTTTCTTTCTTTCTTTCTTTTTTTCTTGCTTTTCTTCTGAGCTGAGTGGCTGACAGGGTCACTGAACTCCAGCTGGGTGTCAGGCCTGTGCCTCTGAGGTGGGAGAGCCGAGTTCAGGACATTGGTCCACCAGAGACCTCCCAACTCCATGTAATATCAAACGGTGAAAGCTCTCCCAGAGATTTCCATCTCAACATTAAGACCCAGCTCCAAGCAAAAACAAGCAAGCTACAGTGTTGGACACCCCATGCCAAACAACTAGCAAGACAGGAACACAACCCCATCCATTAGCAGAGAGGCTGCCTAAAATCATACTAAGGTCACAGACACCCCAAAACACACCACTGGACGTGGTCCTGCCCATCACAAAGACAAGATCCAGCCTCATCCACCAGAACACAGGCACCAGTCCCCTCCACCAGGAAGCCTACACCAGCCACTGAACCAACCTTCCCCACTGGGGGCAGACACCAAAAACAACAGGAACTACGAACCTGCAGCCTGCAAAAAGGAGACCCCAAACACAGTAAGTTAAGCAAAATCAGAAGACAGAGAAACACACAGCAGATGAAGGAGCAAGGTAAAAACCCACCAGAACAAACAAATGAAGAGGACATAGGCAGTCTACCTGAAAAAGAATTCAGAGTAATGATAGTAAAGATGATCCAAAATCTTGGAAAAAGAATGGAGAAAATACAAGAAATGTTTAACAAGGACCTAGAAGAACTAAAGAGCAAACAAACAATGATGAACAACACAATAAGTGAAATTTAAAATTCTCTGGAAGGAATCAATAAGAGGGTAACTGAAGCAGAAGAACGGATAAATAACCTGGAAGATAAAATAGTGGAAATAACTACCACAGAGCAGAATAAAGAAAAAAGAATGAAAAGAACTGAGGACAGTCTCAGAGCAACTGGGCAATATTAAACGCACCAACATTCGAATTATAGGGGTTCCAGAAGAAGAAGAGAAAAAGAAAGGGATTGAGAAAATATTTGAAGAGATTATAGTTGAAAACTTCCCTAATATGGGAAAGGAAGTAGTCAGTGAAGTCCAGGAAGTGCAGAGAGTCCAATAAAGGATAAATCCAAGGAGAAACATGCCAAGACACATATTAATCAAACTATCAAAAATTAAATACAAAGAAAAAATATTAAAAGCAGCAAGGGAAAAAAACAAATAACATACAAGGGAATCCCCATAAGGTTCACAGCTGATCTTTCAGCAGAAACTCTGCAAGCCAGAAGGGAGTGGCAGGACATATTTAAAGTGATGAGAGGGAAACACCTACAGCCAAGATTACTCTACCCAGCAAGGATCTCATTCAGATTCGACAGAGAAATTAAAACCTTTACAGACAAGCGAAAGCTAAGAGAATTCAGCACCACCAAACCAGCTTTACAACAAATGCTAAAGGAACTTCTCTAGGCAGGAAACACAAGAGAAGGAAAAGACCTACAATAACAAATGCAAAACAATTAGGAAAATGGTAATAGGAACATACATAGCGATAACTACCTTAAATGTAAATGGATTAAATGCTCCAACCAAAAGATATAGACTGGCTGAATTGATACAAAAACAAGACCCTTATATATGCTGTCTACGAGAGACCCACTTCAGACCTAGGGACACATACAGACTGAAAGTGAGGGGATGCAAAAAGATATTCCATGCAAATGGAAATCAAAAGAAAGCTGGAGTAGTAATTCTCACATCAGACAAAATAGACTTTAGAATAAAGACTATTACAAGAGACAAAGAAGGACACTACATATGATCAAGGGATCAATCTAAGAAGAAGATATAACAATTGTAAATATTTATGCACCCAACATAGGAGCACCTCAATACATAAGGCAAATGCTAACAGCCATAAAAGGGGAAATCGACAGTAACACAGTCATAGTAGGGTACTTTAACACCCCACTTTCACCAATGGACAGATCATCCAAAATGAAAATAAATAAGGAACACAAGCTTTAAATGATACATTAAATAAGATGGACTTAATGGATATTTATAGGACATTCCATCCAAAAACAACAGAATACACTTTCTTCTCAAGTGTTCATGGAACATTCTCCAGGATAGATCACATCTTGGGTCACAAATCAAGCCTTGGTAAATTTAAGAAAATTGAAATTGTATCAAGTATCTTTTCCAGCCACAATGCTATGAGACTAGATATCAATTACAGGAAAAAAATCTGTAAAAAATACAAACACATGGAGGCTAAACAATACATTACTAAATAACCAAGATATCACTGAGGAAATCAAAAAATGCCTAGAAACAAATGACAATGAAAACACGCTGACCCAAAACCTATGGGATACAGCAAAAGCAGTTCTAAGAGGGAAGTTTATAGCAATACAATCCTACTTCAAGAAACAAGAAACATCTCAAATAAAAAACCTAACCTTACACCTAAAGCAATTAGAGAAAGAAGAACAAAAACCCCTGAAAGTTAGCAGAAGGAAAGAAATCATAAATATCAGATCAGAAATAAATGAAAAAGAAATGAAGGAAACAATAGCACAGATCAATAAAACTAAAAGCTGGTTCTTTGAGAAGATAAAGAAAATTGATAAACCATTAGTCAGACTCATTAAGAAAAAAAGAGACAAGATTCAAATCAATAGAATTAGAAATGAAAAAGGAGAAGTAACAACTGACACTGCAGAAATACAGAGGATCATGAGAGATTACTACAAGCAGCTATATACCAATAAAATGGACAACCTGAACGATATGGACAAATTCTTAGAAAAGCACAGCCTTCCAAGACTGAACCAGGAAGAAGTAGAGAATATAAACAGACCAATCACAAACACTGAAATTGAAACTGTGATTAAAAATCTTCCAACAAACAAAAACCCAGGCCCAGATGGATTCACAGGCAAACTGTATCAAACACTTAGAGAAGAGCTAACACCTATCCTTCTCAAACTCTTCCAAAATATAGCAGAGGGAGGAACACTCCCCAACTCATTCTACGAGGCCACAATCACCCTGACACCAAAACCAAAGATGTCACAAAGAAAGAAAACTATAGGCCAATATCACTGATGAACATAGATGCAAAAATCCTCAACAAAATACTAGCAAACAGAATCCAACAGCACATTAAAAGGATCATACACCATGATCAAGTGGGGTTTATCCCAGGAATGCAAGGATTCTTCAATGTATGTAAAACAATCAGTGTGATAAAACATATTAACAAACTGAAGGAGAAAAACCATATGATCATCTCAATAGATGCAGAAAAAAAGCTTTTGACAAAATTCAACACCCATTTATGATAAAAACTCTCCAGAAAGTAGGCATAGAGGGAACTTACCTCAACATAATAAAGGCCATATATGACAAATCCACAGCCAACATCATTCTCAATGGTGAAAAACGGAAACCATTTCCTCTAAGATCAGGAACAAGACAAGGTTGTCCACTCTCACCACTGTTATTCAACATAGTTTTGGAAGTTTTAGCCACAGCAATCAGAGAAGAAAAAGAAATAAAAGGAATCCAAATCGGAAAAGAAGAAGTTAAACTGTCACTCTTTGCAGAGGACATGATACTATACATAGAGAATCCTAAAGATGTTACCAGAAAACTACTAGAGCTAATCAATGAATTTGGTAAAGTAGCAGGATACAAAATTAATGCACAGAAATCTCTTGCATTCCTATACAGTAATGATGAAAAATCTGAAAGAGAAATTAAGGAAACACTCCCATTTACCACTGCAACAAAAAGAATAAAATACCTGGGAATAAACCTACCTAAGGAGACAAAAGACCTGTATGCAGAAAACTATAAGACACTGATGAAAGAAATTAAAGATGATACCAACAGATGGAGAGATATACCATGTTCTCGGATTGGAAGAATCAAAATTGTTAAAATGACTATACTACCCAAAGCAATCTACAGATTCAGTGCAATCCCTATCAAACTACCAATGGCATTTTTCACAGAACTAGAACAAAAAAATTCACAATTTGTATGGAAACACAAAAGACCCTGAATAGCCAAAGCAATCTTGAGAAAGAAAAACGCAGCTGGAGGAATCAGGCTACTGGACTTCAGACTATACTACAAAGCTACAGTCATCAAGACAGTATGGTACTGGCACAAAAACAGAAATATAGATCAATGGAACCAGATAGAAAGCCCAGAGATAAACCCACGCACATATGGTCACCTTATCTTTGATAAAGGAGGCAAGCATATACAGTGGAGAAAATACAGCCTCTCCAATAACTGGTGCTGGGAAAACTGGATAGCTACATGGAAAAGAATGAAATTAGAACACTCCCTAACACCATACACAAAAATAAACTCAAAATGGATTAAAGACCTAAATGTAAGGCCAGATACTATCAAACTCTTAGAGGAAAACATAGGCAGGACACTCTATGACATAAATCACAGCAAGATCCTTTTTGACCCAGCTCCTAGAGAAATGGAAATAAAAACAAAAACAAACAAATGGGACCTAATGAAACTTAAAAGCTTTTGCACAGCAAATGAAAACATAAACAAGATGAAAAGACAACCCTCAGACTGGGAGAAAATATTTGCAAATGAAGCAACTGACAAAGGATTAATCTCCAAAATTTACAAGCAGCTCACGCAGCTCAATATCAAAAAAACAAACAACCCAATCCAAAAATGGGCAGAAGACCTAAACAGACATTTCTCCAAAGAAGATATACAGATTTCCAACAAACATATGGAAAGATGCTCAACATCACTAATCATTAGAGAAATGCAAATGAAAACTACAATGAGGTATCACTTCACACTGGTCAGAATGGCCATCATCAAAAAATCTACAAACAATAAATTCTGGAGATGGTGTGGAGAAAAGGGAACCCTCTTGCACTGTTGGTGGGAATGTAAATTGATACAGCCACTATGGAGAACAGTATGGAGGTTCCTTAAAAAACTAAAAAAAGAGCTATCATATGACCCAGCAATCCCACTACTGGGCATATGTGCAGAGAAAACCATAATTCAAAAAGAGAAAACCATAATTCAAAAAGTCATGTACCACAATGTTCATTGCAGCACTACTTACAATAGACAGGACATGGAAGCCACCTAAGTGTCCATCAACAGATGAATGGATAAAGAAGATGTGGCACATATATACAATGGAATATTACTCAGCCATAAAAAGAAACGAAATTGAGTTATTTGTAGTGAGGTGGATGGACCTAGAGTCTGTCATACAGAGTGAAGTAAGTCAGAAAAAGAAGAACAAATACCATATGCTAACACATATATATGGAATCTAAAAATAAAAAATGGTTCTGAAGAACCTAAGGGCAGGACAGGAATAAAGGCGTAGATGTAGAGAATGGACTTGAGGACACGGTGTGGGGGAATGGTAAGCTGGGACGAAGTGAGAGAGTGGCATTGACATATAGACACTACGAAATGTAAAACAGATAGCTAGTGGGAAGCAGCCACATAGCACAAGGAGATCAGCTTGGTGGTTTGTGACCACCTAGAGGGGTGGGATAAGGCAGGTGGTAGGGAGACGCAAGAGGGAGGGGATATGGAGATATATGTATACGTATAGCTGACTCACTGTGTTATACAGCAGAAACTAACACAAAAATGTAAAGCAATTATACTCCAATGAAGATGTTAAAAAAAAAAAAAAAGAATTAGCCTAAACATCACTTCTTTTATCAGTTAACTTGCATTGTATTCAAGTCAAAGAAAGCACTACTTAACTGGCTTAAATAATGACAGAATTTATTAGCTCATGCAGCAGGAAATCCAGCAGAAGGAGATATTGCTAAATGAGCCTAACCCAATGGTTCCAGCTCAATCATTTTCTCCTTGTATCTCTTGGCTGTAAACATCTCTGTGTATTGCTTTAATCCTAGGTCTTCATAGATACAAAACGGCTATCACGTTCCCTGATTCTGTTAAAGGAAGAGACCAGCATTCAGTATCTGAAGTGAAAGCTTATTATTCAAGAAAGCAATGGAGAACTGCCTTTTTAGGCAGACTCTTCTTGAGGAATGTTGATCTTATATGAGATTTTAGGAAGCACAGAATTCAGAGATTGTTGGGCTTTTAGAGGTGGGACCACTCGGGCATTAGTGGAGTGTGGCTGTTCCTGACTTTCTGATGGTCAGGGGCAGGTTGCCACTCATTTGGACCACTTTCAGAACTATGGCCAGTGAGGAGTATTGTCTTTGATTAATTTAATGGATTAAAATTGATTTTGGTGGATACTTGTTACAATGGCTACAGAACAATCAGTCTTTCTGAAGAGTGTGGGAACCAAAAATTTTCATTTTATACCTATAAACCAATGCCCAAAGAGAATAGAGGCACTTCTGGAAACTCTCTCATGAGATCATAGAATCATCTTTCCTAGAGGTCCCTACCTAGCCTATCTTTACATCTCTTGGGCAAAGTCAGATTGCATGCTTATTCTTGAATAAATCTCTGTAGACTTGGTAATACTATATGCTAATTAGCTAAGAACTGTCTGATTCAGAAAAACTCAACAAGGGAAAGGGAGTGGTGTCACTTAAGTGTCTTAGATAAATCTTGTCCCTCCCCTGCAACTGGGGTGAATCCCACCAACTACAGTATGGACATAGTGATCCACAGCTATCTCTAGCTATTGAGGGATGATGGTATTGTTCACCACATTCCGCTGGAAGCATTCCTTGAAGCATCTTTTGTCATTTTTACAGGACATTTATACTGTCCTGGCTGTTCCTCTCAACTTCTCTTGCAAATGGCTACCTACCTTTCTGACCAATAGGAGAAAGTAACAGGTAACATTCCCAAAATGTATCGGAATATGTACTCTGAGAGAGAGTGAAGCAAAGCTCAATTCCTCAAGAGTATTCATCATCAGGGTTGTCTACGGTTAGTCCTGAAGCACTAAATGCTAATTTTTTATACTTACAAAAGTAATGCATGAACACTAATATGATCTAATTTGAGGGAGAAATAAGTAGGGATTCTCACGGAAGATCACACTTGCGGTAAGCCTTTTTGGATGAGGAAGTCTTAGCCAAGTGGCTATGGGTGGTCTAACTCTTCCATGTAACGTAGGTGGAGATTGACAGTCTTACATGTGACACTTCAGAGAAAAGCTAAAATTGTGAGACTTCTTTCAGGTGAATGCTCAGATTCATTCCTTTTGCCACTATCTTTATTCATGAAATCCCTTGTGTAATGGTCTGGATGGGCACAGATGTCTCTAGAACACTAAAGGAAAAAGAAGGAAGCAAGAAAGAGGAAGTGAGTGCCATAAATAGAGACTGAAATGTGCCCAAAACTGGTTTCATGTTCTTCACATTTTTCCAGTGGCAACAAGTGATGGTTGCTGCAATTTGCCACCTACACGCATCTTCAGAAATGGAGGACTTACTACTTCCCAGCCATGGGAACACTGCCAAAGATGACCTTCAACTGTCAGCTATCTTTGTGTATCCTAAGTAAGAAAACTGAGTTGCCTAAGGTCACACCTCTTTCCAAAGGCAGCCTGCAGTCAGTAACTGATCAGGTGGAGGGGCAAAGTCCAGCCCCCTTGTCCAGGGTGGGATGACTCTGAAGACCCATCTCAGCTGCAGAGCTCCTCGTGTGGTCAATGTAGTCCTCTGTTGATCTGCAATGCAGTTCAACTTCCCTTTCTGCTCAATCTGACTTCTTTCCTCTTCCTTCCACAGATGTTCATCATAAACATTTCCTAATTAAAATACCATATGCTAATCTTCACCTCATAATCTGATTCCCAGGGAACCCAACATACAACAGCTGTTACCAGGACCAGGAGTAGTCCATAAAAACAAACATCGAGATGGGAACTGGGAGATGGATTGCTTTCTATCTATTAGGCAATGAGGATCAAGCCCAGAACTTCATTGTCAGAGTAACTGAGCTCCAAAGAAGGTAAAACTCCCAAACAAAGCAGGTCTGCCACACCAAGGTCAGAACCCTGGTTGGGAAAGAATAGGACCTTGAAACTTGGATAGGAATTTCTGATTTAGCCTCCTATCCCCAATGTTTTATCAATAATTCCCAGATTCTTCTGAGCCATTTGAACACAAAGAATGAGTCCACTCCTCCAAGTTAAGAGCTAGAATTCCCATTTCTCATGAACATTCTGCAGAAAAGAAGTGCTTCCCTCATGAACAACTTCTTCGACTCATAGCTATTAGGCCAATAACTGGTCATAAGGCCCAAAGAGAAACATGTTCATGAAAGAGAATAAATGGATTATACCATGAAGGAACTTCAAAGGACCTAGAAAATGTGTATTGGCAGAATCTGAGAGAGTCGTACATTCTGAGGTCACGGACTGAGAGGAATGGGTAACATACAAATTTGGATAAAAGGATGTTTATCAGTATAGGAGCACTTTCCTGGATATAAGAGTTAACACCTTGGCAAGGAACCTGGGAAATGGTGAAAAAAATTGCTAGGATGGCTACTAGAAATGGAGTAAGTGATGGCTCAGCTTAAGCGAAGTAGAAAGACCAGAATTTCCGTAACAGATTGTGAAAGAAGTTTAAGACTCAGAGAAGTGAGCATGTACACTATACAAGCAGATACACTATATAAGAATCAAAACCCACCAGAAGAAAATGTTCCACAGAGAAACCAATAGGGAACCACTTACCAAAGCAATTAGGAAGGTGCTTGTGACAGGTGCACCAGTATCACTAACACATTCCCTGGAGGTTCTCTGCAGGCCAGGGCAGATGGCAAGAGATACTGTTATGGGACTGGGCTCACTTAAAGAGTGGGAATGATAAGATGCCAAAGTTATAAGTACCAGTTGGCTGCACCTAAGTGTCAGAAGCCACCTTGGTGCAATTAATGTGATGAGCAGAAAAGTCAGTGTGGCAGCCAAGGAGCCTTTGCCCTCAGAGAGTTGCATCCCTAAGGAGCAAAATAGATGGAAAACCAACAAGGATACTGCTCAAAGTGAACACTCAAGACAAACAGATGAATCATTAGGAGGCTGAGAGCAGTTTCCCCAATAGAGAGTCAAGAACTTTCACCCATTTTCTAAGCCTGAGACAGTTTTTGAACCCAGAATTTATTTATTGAATGAAAGGCCAAGTTCTCAAGAGAAAGACCCCTGCCCTACCACAGCAAGTGCACATCACAAGATGATGATTACTCCAATCCTTCCCTAAATGGACTTACGACCATTTACTTGGGTTATACATTGAGATAGAGAGAGACACAAACATTAGGACTGTTTGCTGTGGCCTCTGAGTTGATTTTGATACCCAGGGACCAGAAGTGTCATCATGATGGCCCAAATTTGAATGTGAGCATATGGAGACCAGGATATGGAGTCCTGACTCGGTTTTGGCTCATAAAGGATCCTCTGGATTTTACCTGGGGCCATTCCCCTAGTCTCTAAGGACTAGGGAACATATAATTGAAGTTTATACACCCAGTAGTTGACACACCACCACAATATGTCATGGACTTGAGGGTCTCAGAGTAGGAAAACCAAGTGGAAGCCCGTGACACCACCCCATACCCAGCCAAGATAATACATCAAAAGTAAAATTACATCCTGTGGGGAGTGGTAAAAATACTGCTACCCTTAGATCTGAAAGATGCAGGGGTGATGGTCCCCATCATATCTTCCTTTATTTCACTAGTCTGGCCTCTACCAAATCAGATAGATCCAGAGGAAAGCAGTACACTTACTTGCAAATTCAACTACATAGTGACCTTAATTTAAGCCTATGTGCCAGATACAGTATCTTTGCTAGAACAAAGTGTCATGTGCTGAAACCCTAACCCCCAATATGACTGTGTTTGGAGACAGGGCCTATAAGGAGGTGACTCAGGTGAAATCATAAGGGTAGGGCCTTAATCTGATAAGATTAGTGTCCTTCTAAGAAGAGACAACAGAAGGCTAATTCTCTCTTTCTCTCTTTGTGTGCAAACAAAGGAGTGATTATGTGAGCACACAGCAAGGCCTCATAGTGAAAACTATCTTGCTGGTACCTTGATCTTGGACTGCCAGCCTCCATAACTGTGAGGCAATATATTTCTGTTGTTTAAACAACCCAGCCTGTGGTATTATGTTATGACAGCCCAAGTGTCATATACCCACAAACTAGGTAATATGAAAAGCTCTAAGACATGTATAAAACCCATAACAAGGAAGAGCTCTGCAGCAGATCCAGACTATGGTACAAGTCAATCTGTGGCTTGTACCTATCAGACCCTATTGTTTGAGAGGTATCAGTGTTGGGGGAAATGCTGGGTAGGGTTTGTGCAAAACCAATCACAGAAGCATAATGCAGATCCCTAGTGTCCGGGAGCAATTCTCCAACTAAAATGGAGAACCACATACCTTTTGAAAATCAGTTCCTATATACAGGTAGAGTGTCTGAACATGGACTCTCTAGTAATCATGAAGCCAGAAGAGCCAATCATGAGGTGAGTTCTATGAGACTCACCAAGTCAAAAATTTGGGAAGGCCCAGCAATAACCCACCATAACACAATGGAAGTATTACATCTGGGATTGAGCATGAACAAAACCAAGGGCACAAGCAAACTGCAAGAGCAGTTATCCCAGCCTCTCTCACCTCCCATTGGTGCACTGCCCCTGACTCAGCTTGTATCTATGGCCACACTGAGGGAATCCCTCATAACCAGAGACGAAAATGTTGGAGTTTGGTTACCTATGGGTCAGCTTGGTATGTGGCTGAAAGCCAAAAATAGATTGCTGCTGGCCTACAAGCCAGCTCAGAGTTGGCTATAAAAGACAATGGTAAGGAGATATTTGTGTGAAGAGAAGTATAAACAGATAAAAACATGCACAGATTTTTAGGCAGTGGTAAAAGGCTTGCCTTTGGTCAAGGGCTACAGTAAGAATGTGGGAAGATTAGGGACAAGGAGTTCTGAGGGAGAGGCATGTGAATGGACAGAGGGGGAAACACACTGTAAAGAGCTTACATTGCACGTTGATGCCCACCAGAGAGCACGCCCAGGGAAAAGGCACTCAACAACCCAGGTGGACAAAATTCCTTGGGCGGTTGATGTCAGCCGGCCTCTAGTGTTAGCCACCGGTCGCTGGCATAATGTGTGCATGAACCAAGTAGCCATGGGGACAGAGATGGGAGCTGCTAGACATGAGCTCAACGGTGCCCACTTGCCGAGGCTGATCTAGCTTCTGCTGCTCTAGATGTACACGCTGATAACAACCAGGCCCCCCAATATGCACCATCTTTTGAGAAGACTAATTGGCCATTTGGTGGCAAACTGACTACAGTGGACCTCTTTCAATGAAGGGCTAGCTATTTATTTTAACAGAAATAAATACACAGTCCAGGTATGGGTTTATCTTTCCTGCCCACAGCTTCACCCACAACCACTATTTGAGGGCTTAGAGAGTGCTTGATTCATTGACAGTTTCCCTCATAATATTGCATCAGGCCAAAAAGGGCTTGCCTTATAGCAAAGGAGGTGTGAGAGTGGGTCTATGAGCATGGGATCCACTGCTCATGTCACAAACCATAGCACCCAGAAGCTATCAGCCTGATAAAGCACTGGAACAGCCCACTAAAGGTAGAGCTGAAGCACCAGCTCAGAGGTAATACTTTACAAGGATGACACACCATCCTCCAGGGCACACTATACACTTTAAACAAAAGATCTTTATATGCTGCTATGTCCCCAGTAGGTGGACCACATGTGCCAGGGACCCAGGAAGTGGAAATAGGAGTGGCCCAATTTATCATCAATCCCCGTGAGCCATTTGGGGAATCTGTGTTCTCTGTACCTATAGCCCTGCAGGCTTTAGCTGCACCCTCCTCACCTTCCCGGGAAACCCCACACTCCACCCACTCAGACTCTGTCCCTGCCCTCAGCGTCCTCATGGTGTTCAAAAGAGGAGACTAATTCCTGCTGGAGGGACCCAGGGGAAGGGACCAGCTCCCCCATCACAGGCTGTGGGCATCTGGTCTGGTCAGATAGGGAGAAGAAGGCCCTGAGGCTGTTCTTCAGGGGAAAGACTTGAGGAACAGGTAGAGACAATCTCCTGGGACAAACCTGCAGCTGCCGGGAGGAACTACTGGTCCCGAGGACACGCAGTGTCACATTTGGGTTGCTGTGGCCTTGGACCTTGGCAGACGTCTGATTGGGGCCACAGGGTTCTACACCAGAAGCCCGCATTGGGGTGGGCTAACCCTAACCCTAACCCGGGACACTGGCACACGGGAAGGCTCTGGATCTGTGGCCCACGCAGGTGCAGCTCACCCCCACCTCTTCTGGCTTAGGGAGGTCCCTCCCCTGCACAGCCTTTCAGTCAGAGCACGTCCCCCTGTACCTGGCTGGGCTCCCAGGGGAGAGGTATCTCTGCACTGTGACCCGGAGTTGGGAGGAAGCCTGGGGGATGAGGCATCCACAGGGATTGGGGTTTGCTTGGCAGGTGGTGTGAGCCAGACTTCTTATGGAGGAGTCTTGGAAGAGGGGCCGCCAGCACCAGGCACCCAGGTGTTTCTCATCCCAGGACGCCTCTCCCTGCTCAGTACAGTTGGCGAGATCCTGAAGGATTGGGCTTCCTCAGGGAAGAGTGGGTCTCAGGCCTGATTCCACATTCTCTGAGCCACCCCAGAGGCTCAGCACATCCCAGCCCATACTCTTCCTGCCCCTCCATGAGGACCCTGTGAGTTTAGAGTCATGTTTCATAAAAGGGTAAACCCTTTCTCCAGTGGACACAATAAGCCTTCCATTGAACTGTATCCAATGGCTGCCATTTGGGCCCTTTGGGCTCTTTATGCCAAGGGTCCAGCAGGAAAGCGGGGGAGTCATTCTCTTGGCAGCTATAATTTATCCTGGTCATCAGGAGGTGGTAGAGCTATGGATACACAAAGGGAGCAGGGAGGAATACTTTACACCCAAGTGACGCTCTTGGATGATGATGATGGTAGACGGACAAGAAGAGAAATCCCCAACTGAGAAGAAAGTAGAGAGCAGGGTGTCAGACCCCTCAAGGAGAAGAGTCTGTGTCATGACAAACCAGTAAACCACTGTGACCAGCAGGGGTCTTTGCTAAAGGTGAGGGGGGTGTGTCTAGAATGGATAGGGGAGAAGGGATCATTACAGTGATGGGGGCTGCAATGTGTCCTATCTACCTTCCGTTGCTAATTTTCCCCATGAAGAGACACCCACTAGAATCTTGAAAGAGCTGCTCCCAGCAGAGAATCTATAAGGAGAATTGTGATGGAGAATATGATTTTCAGAACGATGGAAATATTCCCGTATTTGCCGGGAGTCCTGCCGAAAAACAGCTCTCCATGTCCAGCCTCCTCGGGGATTGCCTCAGATAAAAATACCTGCCTCTCTAAGGCCACACATCCATCCAGAGGCACTCTACCTCTAATGACTATCAACATGAGAAGAAAAGGCCTGGATCCCTCACCCTAACTTGAGATAATTTTGAACCCCAGTTCCATGGTCCCTGTGGGGGTCAGTGGAGGTCTTTATTAGGATGACTTCACAGCTGAACCTCTGCTTTCTTTTCTCCCTTACACAGCGTGGATCCCAAAAGCACTCCTTAGCAAACATCCTGCATGCTAATCTCCATCTCAAAATTTGTTTCCCAGGGAATCCAACCTATAACCAGGTACACAGTCAATTAAAATGGTTTTGCAAGCTACAATTGCTATTGTGTCATCAAAGGTTTATGCCATACCCAATTTTATCTCTGGAAAGTCAAAGAAAGATTTAAGTTTTGCATGGAATTGCATTTCAGTGACACGAGGAACCACTATTTAAGTGCTTATTATCTGTGAAATTAAGTTTTAAAATAGTCTGAGAATTTTAAACTTCAAACAACATTACAATTAATATTGCACAGAATGCTTTTTTCTTTCTTATGAGTCACCATGGGAGCAAATACGTTAATAAATATATTTTGATTTGCAAAAAGGTTGCATTACTAATAATTTGAATGACTGCAACTAAGATCCTATAAAGGACCCTTTTCCTTGAAAGTTAGACAAAGAAAGAACAAATATTAATCCAACGTTGCTTTTCTTTCATGAAGTCTTCCTCACTTTTCTCAGCATCTGGCAGTAAAAATGCAAAACTCCTAGATTTACTTGTATCACTATTGAAAGTATTTTGAGAAGTCTTTGGAAATACTATGTCTTTTTAGAGACTCCGACTCAAGGTAAACATTTAAAGCACAATCAGTCAATCAATGTCTGAATTAAATAACGTTTCTTAAATGTAACTGATAATACATTCAATATACTAACCGCGAAATAGGAAAGCTTCTGCAGGCACTGATTTTGTTAGTGAAGTTAACTTTTACACTTACCTCTCAAAGGTATCTGCATGCCAAATTCAGAAATTCTATTTGCATATTCCACTGAAGATTAACTAGCCTGTCACAGATCTGAAAAGCAGAAGAGAGAACAGATCATTAATATCATTAGCATAATATATTGTTTATGAAAACCCCAAAGAAGGGAAATATTAAAAAACCTGGAAAGCTCAGCACAGAAATTAGAAAGAAGTGTTTGTGTTTGAATAGAAGAAAATTTGTTATAGTTTGCTAGTCAAAACAACAAAGGGAAACAACCAAGGTAATTCAGAGAGCCAGTAGGCGTTATTTGGGGAGAACCAGAATACTAAAAGAAATGAGTCTTGATAGTCACATTACTGCTGTTCTTCCTAAATGGTACTGTATCCTCATATAGTTTGTACACTTGTTGGAGAAGGCTTTGAAACATTAACTTGTGCCGTAGTAAAATTATATTATGTAAAGTGCTTTAAATGCTAGAGCTTAGCATGATTAAGCAATACTGAAACAATCGTGATGCTGTAGAAAATGAGTGAACTTATCCTCAATAAAAGGAACCAAGAGCTTCAATTATCTGCCCACAGACTGTAATTTGAGTTTGTGTATGCAGGCTTATAAAAAGGATTTAAAAAGAAAATAAGTCCCATAAATTTGTTTAGGAATTTTCAGCAGTATTCATGACCACTTAACTTCCATTTAAGTTTCCCAGGACTTATAGTAAGTCATGTACAATCTCAGTCATCCTCTCAAAAAAACAAAAAAAGAGACCTATCCTTCACATCTTTATTTATGCTCTGCTTTACAGATTTCAGACTCTTAAGGAGAAAAGAACTAAATTCACCATTTGGTTGTTCAAATCATTAATTCTTCATATCACCCAAGTAATGTGTTCCTGAATCCTTTTCACATCTCCAAATCTTATCTGATGGTCAAAACCCAGTTCTATCCCTCTTGCAAGAAGTGTTCTAATGTGTCCTTAACAAAAATTTTTTTGAAATTTTTATTACATTGATATCTGTACCATACATATTAGCTTTTAATGGTAACCTATTTATCATCATCTGACTCTCCCATTTGTGTCTAATCTGTCTCCTTGTAACCCATGTAAGTAATTTTAAGACAAATGTCATGCCTTCTATTTTTGTACCCTTTTTTGCGTACTGGGCACAGAGTAAGAGACCAAAAATATGTGTTGATATATTGGACAATGATTCTTCTTTCATTTACATAAAGTTTAAGACATCTTGAAACTAAATAACAAGCTCAGAATCTTTACACTTAAGCACTAATTTGTGATCTCTTTTCAATGACCCTCATTATTCTCAGGAATTCCAAGGTTAAACTCAGAGATTATTATTTTTTAATTAATTTATTTATTTATTTATTTTTGGCTGCGTTGGGTCTTCGTGGCTGCGTTGGGTCTTCGTTGCTGCATGCTGGCTTTCTCTAGTTGGGGTTACTCAACTGGGGCAAGGTGGGGCTACTGTTCATTGCGGTGAGTGGGCTTCTCATTGCGGTGGCTTCTCTTGTTGCGGAACACAGGCTCTAGGTGCGTGGGCTTCCATAGTTGTGGCACATGGGCTCAGTAGTTTGGGCGCATGGGCTTAGTTGCTCCGCAGCATGTGGGATCTTCCCCGACCAGGGCTCGAACCCGTGTCCCCTGCATTGGCAGGCGGATTCTTAACCACTGCGCCACCAGGGAAGTGTCTCAGATTATTTTTTTAAAATATTGCAAAATTGCTTGTGGGCATACCTAACAACATTAAGAAAGGAGAGGTGTCATCCATGCTTTGTGTCAAAAAGTTATATGCTTCGTAAAGTTTAACTGCATTTAAGTTACCTTGTAAAGATGCGTTGTATCATTTTTGATGATTATATAATCTCTTGAGAAAACTCACATCATGTTATTTGTATCAACAAATACTAATAATTCTCCTGTCTCCCTATTCTCAGGTTTACCTAACTGTGCTCAACTAGAGCAGCTTGAGAAGAAAGTTTGCTCAGGGGCCTGTTGAAATGTGCGGACTCCACCTATGTTCCCTTCTTCTCAGCGGATCACATTAGGTTCAGTGGGGTGCTTTGCACAGTGGCAAATTTGTTAAGAGGGAACTATATTTCTCATAACTTACAAAAGTAAATGGCACAATATTTTGGAGATGGAAGGAAGGCAGATGCCATGACTGTCTGAAGGTTATCATGGTTAGATTCATGACACGACATGACAAACAGCCGCAGGGCTGCTCCCCACTTTCCAGCTGGTCCTCACCCCCTCTGCTCTGTATACAGCGCTGACTGTGGACCGCCAGCCCTGCTGAACAAGAGCAGCACGGCCCCATCACTAAATGCCGCCGGGTAGTGTAACAACAGTCACCATAGCTTCCCACAGACTGTCCCAAATCGGCAACACCAACACTGGGCTTCTCAGATTGACTAGTCAATGGCAACTCTGATCATCCAGTTCTCATGTTCAGAACTTCACTACCTGAATTCTTTCCACAACTATGGAAGTTTTAATGTCTCTACTATATCCCTGCAACAGATTATATTTTCTAAAGATGACCACAATGATCACTCCCACTCTACATGATCTCACAAGGTGACTCTTGATTCAGACATGCCTCACATCAAGTGCTGGGATTTATTCTTCACCCTCATGTCTGGAATCTGAGAAGACACTTGAGACAACTTCAAGCAATAGAATGTGGGGGTGATGGTGCTGTATTATTTCAGAGGCAGATCATCATACTGAGAGGTACTTTCTTTTTTTTTAAATTGGAATATAGTTGCTTTACAATTTATACTAGTTTCTGCTGTACAGCAAACTGAATCAGCCATACGTATACATATATCCCCTCTTTTCTGGATTTCCTTCCCATCTAGGTTACCACAGAGCACCGAGTAGAGTTCCCTGTGCTATATAGTAGGTTCTCACTAGTTATCTATTTTATACATAGTAGTGTATATATGTCAATCACAATCTCCCAATTCATCCTACCTCCTCTTTCCCTGCCTTGGTGTCCATACATTTGTCTGAGCAGTACTTTCACCTTGCTTTCTCAGGAAGCTCACTCTTGGAACACACCCATGAGCCCAGGAGCCTCACAGAGGCCCATCTAACTCAACAGCTGTTAAAGAACTTACGATGTCTCTTCAACATGCTATCACCTTTTTCAAACTCTAAAATATTGCTTTATGCAACTAGAGATTAAAATAGTCAGTGAAATAAGTCAGGAAGAGAAAGACAAATACCATATGATATCACTTATACATGGAATCTAAAATATGACACAAATGAACCTATCTATGAAACAGAAACAGAATCACAGCCATAGAGAACAGACTGGTGGTTGCCAAGGGGGAGGGGGTTGGAGGAGGGATGGAGTGGGAGGTTGGGCTTAGCAGATGTAAACTTTTATATGTAGAATGGATAAACAACAAAGCCCTACTGTATAGCACAGAGAACTATATTCAATATCCTATGAGAAACCATAATGGAAAACAATATAAAAAAGAATGCATATATATGTATATATATATATGTATAACTGAATCATTTTGCTGGACAGCAGTAATTAATACATTGTAAAACTATATTTCAATAAAAATATTTCTTTATAATCAAGTGAATTTTATCATCACAAAGCATTTATCAAGTACATCTAACTTAAAATTACCTTAAAAATATTTCACTGTCAGCACAATTCCTACACCACTAGAACAAAGAATTCTGCTGTGCATTCCTCAAAGAGCATTCATTCATTTCATATATGCAGCAGCTTCAACCCACAGATGATCATTCTGAGTAGTTGTGAAAAAAATAAAAAATGCAAAGTTCTCAGGTTTATGTGATAAATCCTTGACATATCTTTTGTTCTCAGGATTCATAACACAATCTAGTGGGTTATTTAATGGGAAAAAATACATATAGAAATAAAAATAAACTTTAAAATAATAATCTTAATATTATAATTGTAATATGTAGAAACTCTTCATTTGAAAGAGTAAATCATCCTTATAAATATTTGCTAGACTAGAAGGCATTAAATAGATGCTTGTGTATTTTTTTAAGCAGTGCTTTTCAATCTCATATTCTTTGAATCTTTTTTTTTCACAGTTACTATGCAATGATTCATTAATTCCTATAACCACCATAGAACCTGTTTTGGCATTTTGTGTTTCAGAATTCTTAATGCATTAGTAAAGAATTTTCTGCCCTGAGATGTATTTGATCTTGGGTTGATCTAACAAAAGTCAAATTTCACGATGAGGCAGATACTTTATAGTCAAACGTATTAGTGGTAGTCGAGTTTCTTCAGAGAAACTGAATCAATAGCATATTGGGGGAGAGAGAGAGAGGGAGAGAAAATATTAATTTTAAGAAACTGGTTCATGTGACTGTGGGGCTGGCATGTCCGAAACCCACAGGGAAGGCCAGCAGACTGGAAATTCCTGCAGCAGTCTGTGTTGTAGTCTCAAGTCCAAAGGCAACATGGAGGCAGAATTCCTTCCCCTTCAGGGGACCTCAGTCTTTTCTCTTAAAGCTTTCCATAGATGGTGTGAAGCCCTCCCACTTTATGGAAGGTAATCTGCTTTACTCAAAGTCTATGATTTAGATGTCAATCACATTTAACAAATGTCGTCACAGCAACACTTAGACTGGTGTTTGACCAAACAACTGTGCACCATAGCCTAGCCGAGTTGACATAAAATTAACCTTCACACCGGGTAAAACTGAGTCTCTAAATTTCTATTTTATCTTATTTTAGAATGAATTTAGCTATGTAAAAATAAGAGAAGCACATCACACAAGTACAGAAAAGTCAAAATTAATACAGAAAAATATAAGAAAATGTGCATTACTTGAATGGGTTCAATTAAATTTGCAATTGTAATACAAACTATGAATTTTTAAACTTATGTTTACCATATAAAATTGAAGTAAAGCTAAGGGATTGTTTTATAGCAAAATATTTTTTATCTAACATTATTCAAAAATATTCTTTAAACTTCCTTTGTGGAAAAAAATATGAACTGCATGAAAAATTTGAAATCATATTTTTTTATCTGCATTTCAATTTTAGCCAGAATTGAGTAACTCCTTGCTATTAAAGAAACTCCCATAGGGCTGTATCACATATTAGTTCCTTCTCCTGGAGAACTCTTGACTAGGTATCTACTTGCCTGACTCTTTTTCAATCTCCAGTTTTTTAAAATTTTATTTACTTTTTATTGAAGTATAGTTGATTTATAATGTAATGCCAATCTCTGCTGTACAGCAAAGTGACTCAGTTATACACATATAGACATTCTTCTTTTTAATCTTCTTTTCCATTATGGTTTATCACAGGATATTGAATATACTTCCCTGTGCTATACAGTAGGACCTTGTTGTTTATCCATTCTATATATAATAGTTTACATCTGCTAATCCCAAACTCCCAGTCCTTCCCTCCCCCTTGGCAACCACAAGTCCATTTTCTATGTCTGTGAGTCTGTTTCTGTTTTGTAGATAGGTTCATTTGTGTCATATTTTAGATTCCACATATAAGTGATATCATATGATATTTGTGTTTCTCTTTCTGACTTCCGTTAGTATGAGAATCTCTAGTTGCATCCATGTTGCTGCAAATGGCATTATTTCATTCTTTTTTATGGCTGAGTAGTATTCCATTACATATATGTATCATATCTTCTTTATTCATTCATCTATCGATGGACATGTAGGTTGTTTCCATGTTTTGGCTACTGTAAATAGTGCTGCTATGAACATAAGGGTGCATGTATCTTTCTTCAATCTCCAGTGTTAATTACAATTCTCACAGAGGTTTTATGAGATCAATAATTATAATGTATCCCTTAATACTATTTATAATTTTAAAAAGTTACTGCTTTATATATTCTTGACATACTCTTTCAATACATTTAAATCTATCTGAAATAATCATATTTACTTGTTTAATTTTATATTGTTGCCTCAAACCCCTGGAAAGTAATGAGACACCTAATAATACAAATTTAACAAATAAGTAAATGAATGATCAAATGAATGAATAAATAATGCTATGTTATATGGAAATAATGTTCCATGGACTACACGTTGATGTTGTCTTCAAAAGGTGTATTAATTAGGCTTACCCTACCTTATAATATATAATTGTTTGAACATGATAAAAGTTTGTTTTTTGTTCACATTAATTACTAAACAAATGAGCCTGATCAGTTCTCATCCAAGTGTTGATTCAGGTATTAGAATCCCTCTACCTTATGGTTCTGCTAGTCTCAACACATGACTTCCAAAATTATCAAGCTCGTCTGTATCCAGCCAGTGGAAGAGGAAAGAAGAAGTAGCAGAAGCTGGACCTTTACCTTTACGTTGATCCAGAGTCAACAAACTTCACTTTAAGAATAAGTCATAGGTTAAGATTTAGACACAAAGGAGGAGGATGCAGCCCCTTTCCTGCCACAACTTTGTACTGTGGAATACCCATGATTATCTTAAGTTCTGAAAATCTCTCTGCTATTATATTTTTTGAGTCATGACTTTTTTTTTTTTTAGTTATATCCTTTTATATTTTCTCTGTCAGGTTTACAAACGAAGTTGGTATGTAGCATCCTAACCTTACTGTATCATCGTGTTTGGGGAGCACCCTCAGAGGCATTTATAGACAACATCTGGCAAGATCTCAAAAGCATGATTTATTGTGTTAACCTCATTACTTTCTTTATACTATTTTTATTCATTTTATTTCTCATTTGTTCTGGTTTCTTCAAATGATGGAATAAAGTTCCATGCAGAACACATAAAGGAGACATAAAAATATATTAAAACATATATAAAATATGCAATGACATTTTTAAAGATAAACAGATTTGAAAGGTAAATTTATTTTAAAAATTCATTTTTAA
Organism: Eubalaena glacialis; assembly: GCF_028564815.1. NCBI lineage: Eukaryota > Metazoa > Chordata > Mammalia > Artiodactyla > Balaenidae > Eubalaena > Eubalaena glacialis. The sequence continues at coordinate 10,043,818 of NC_083718.1, read as the reverse complement.
ATATAAATGACTAAGAAAAGAGTTAGTTCTTGAGCATTTAAAATTTCTCTTTCTTTTTGATTCTGTGTGATTCTCACTGGTGAGTCTTGGTCTTCAGGCACCAAGACACTCTGGTGTGGGGAGTTTCCTGTTGGCCCAGTGGTTAGGATTCTGGGCTTTCACTGCTGTGGCCCAGGTTTGATTACTGGTCAGGGAACTGAGATTCTGCAAGCTGTGTGGTGTGGCCAAAAAAAAAGACACTCTGGTGTGACATAACTATATCCTTATTCTAGCCCCTTATTTCTTATTTCTAGTTAGGAAATTGTCCAATGCTCATTTTTAATTGTATGATTACATTTGCAGGATTAAAGAGGCAATGTAAATGTCCACCGACAGATGAATGGATAAAGAAGATGTGGTACATATATACAATGGAATTATTACTCAGCCACTAAAAAGAATGAAATAATGCCATTTGCAGCTACATGGATGGACCTGGAGATGATCATACTAAGTGAAGTAAGTCAGACAGAGAAAGACAAATATCATATGATATCACTTATCTGTGGAATCTAAAAAAAATGATACAAATGATCCTATTTACAAAACAGAAATAGACTCAGAGACTTAGAGAAGGAATTTATGGTTACCAGGGGGGAAGGATAGGGAGCAGGGATAGATTGGGAGTTTGTGATTGACATGTACACACTAGTATATTTTAAATGGATAATCAACAAGGACCTACTGTATAACACAGGGAACTCTGCTCAATATTCTGTAATAACCTAAATGGGAAAAGAATTTGAAAAAGAATAGATACTTGTATATATATAACTCAATCACTTTGCTGTACACCTGAAAATAACACTACATTGTTAATCAACTATACTCCAATATAAAATAAAAATTTAAAAAAAGATGTTTTACTGCCTTCAAACACCATCTAAAAATGTTTTTATTTGCTTATAAGTTTTCAATACGGCATGTTGGGTCAATAAACAAGTAACTTAACTTTTGCTTTTCTCAATTTTCTCACCTCTAAAGGGGAATAAAATTAGCATTCTACCTCACAGGGTTCGTTTAATGATAAACTCGTAGTCTATGTAGAGCCATTAGCAGAGTGGTTAGTACTTTGTACAGTATACCATTTTACCATTTAAAATGACACACAATGTTTGATGGGCCTTTTTAATTGTGAAAATATTAGAGCCCACTTTTGTGGGTGGTGTTCTAATCCATTTACTAAGTAAATGGATTACTTTGATTTCATAACCATCTATAGAAGAGGAAACTGTAGCAACTTACTTTCATATTATTTTTTCCTGCACCCTAACTTAATGAACAATACTAACAGTGATTAGGAATGTTACTTAGTTTCACTTAAAGTAGAAAGATGACCAAAATGACATTATTCCACAATGGTATGGAAGCTGCTAGGCCTTTGTGTTTCTTATGATTATAAAGAGGTTAAAGGGCAATTTTTTTCTCCTTCAAATCTATATTCTACCTTTCTCTAGAAAGCTCTGTTTTCTTGAAATTTAGATTCAAATAATTCTTTACAAGTCTACCCAGAGCTGGCCAAAATGCAAAGTTTGAAGGCACAGTACTAAGACTGCCCTCATTTCTGACAGGTTTGGGGGTTTCCCAAAACCATGCTCATGTTCCATAATCCACTAGAAGGATTTACAGAACTCACTCAAAGGCATTATACGCACGGCTATGGTTTATTACAGGGAAAGGATACAAATAGGAATCAGCCACAGGGAGAGATGCATAGTGCAGAATCTGAGAGCATTCCAAATCTGAAGCTTCTGTTGTCCTCAGGCAGCATTACCCTCCCAGACTCATGGCAATGTGCCACGAGTACTGCAAACCAACAGTGCTCACCTGAGTCTTGATATCCAGAGTTTTTATTGGAGATTGATCATGTAGACATGATTGATTAATGGACTGATTGCCCGCATAACTGAACTCAGTCTCTGGGTCCACTGATACTGCATGACCCGAAGCTCCCATCCAAAATCACATGTTGGTCTTTCTGGCGTGGCCAGCCCCTACTCTGTGTTTACTGGATGTGGTCAGTCCTCACCCAAACAAAGGCACGTGGCTCATGTATGACATAGGTCACCTCTTAGAAGCCAAAGGGCAAAGTGCAGACCTCTCTTTGGACAAGGCCAAATTCTCTACTACAGAGTGTCATCAGTAAGAGATGGCTGATTGCCTGTGTATATGTCAACTTCTTCCCCTAAAAAAACTCTGTGTTTTACATTTAAAATTCCCAAGAGAGAAGACTGATTGCTTGGTTTGTCACTATCATGTAGGTTGTGTGGAAATTTCACCTAAACCACTTCACCAAAAACTTCTAATTTACAATAAACAACAACTCTATGATTTTATTAAAATAATTATGCATATAGATAGACTATGTATTCATTTATTTACCTAAAGTTAATAAAAGAAAATATTGATACATAAATCAGGCAAAAGAGGAAACAGTCATTTAGAGTTTGGCCATCAATTTTACTCCATTATCTATACCTTAACTTTTTGGTTCAAATCATGGTTTGTCCATACTTAATGATTTTCAGTGAATGGGAAAATACAGCTTTCATCAGTAATCCACTTTCATGTCTAACTAACTTCTCTTTGAACCAGAAAGAGTTTTCTTATGCTTGATCCAAATTACTCTTGCTCAAATTCAAATGAATTTTCCGTATTCTGTTTTTAGCAGTCAGATCAAGCACTATATTGGAGAATGAAGGTAACACAAAGCGTTACTACTAACCATTTCTCAAATATGTCAAAGACACTTTAAATTCTAATTATTTCCCCCCAGATTTTAGCCATTCCTCTCACCATGGGGTCATAGCAAATCTAATAAGAGATACAGAATGCAGGAAACTCTCAAAACTATTTAAAAAAATATGCTCCTTAGAAAAACTACATAAAAATAAGTTACTTGGACTGTATTTTTTAAGTTGCTCATTGCATATAACAGAAAAAATGTCTCCATACCTCACAACAGGGCATGAAACCAACCATAGGGTTATATCTTTTGCATCCTCAGTTTCTAGATTTTAGAAATGTTATGATTATGTTGCTAAGCAATGTGCAAATCAATGGCTCTTTGGGATTGTGTATCCTTTGGAAGAAGCTATATTTAACAGTTTGTTTATAATGTATTTTCCTAGATGCAAAATATCTGTAGCACGGCTAGAACACCTGCCTTTAGGGTCATCTAACTAAACTCACTGGAAACATATCTTAGGGATGTTTATTTTCTAACTACATTATGTGAAATATAATGTCAGCATGTTTGTGTGTACATATATATGTAATCATACTATTTTTATTTATACATTTATACTAGAGGTAAAATTTCTGAATTGTCTAGATGTCAAATTCCAAGTGATGTACAGGAAGAATGGCTGATACTTGTTACCTAACATAGGAATTCTACTTAACCATTGCTGTAATAGCCATAGAACCTTTCCAGCAACTCTTTGCTAAAGACTTTCTTCTGCACAGTCAGGGCAACTTAACAATCATAGCAGTCTAATCTAGGTGGATAAACCTCTCAACATGTCCTAAAATTTCAGAGGTGCTCAAGAATCAAAATAACTCTTGTTAAATCCCAGGACTGAACTTTGTAGAAATTCATAATTGAGGATCACTAGTATATTTTATTTGCTTATTCTTTTATGCATTCATGAATTCAAAAAAAGATCAGTGAATGCTAAGTACATGTTAGACAGAGTAATCTAAAGATAGAACCCATGTAACATGCTTCTTCAAGATACTTATATTAGACTTGTGTGGATTTATAAGCTAATAAGGGCAAAAGACACCATGATTGCTTTGATAAAAATAAGATTGAGGTATTAGAATATGAACGGAATCCTAAAATTTAAGAGGTGGCAAATGAGAGAAGGGCACAGAAGGATAAAAAGCTACTGAACATAGACAGAGATGTATAAAGTGCTTTGTGTAAACACAAAAATTACAGTGTGGCTGGAGGATAATTTAAGAAAGAAAAAAGCAAGTAGAGGAAAGGCCTTGAATGCCATGCCAAATGGCAATGAGAGAAAGTCACAAACTTTGAGCTGGTTATTGAAAATATCAGTATTGAATTCAGAACAATTACATTAGTAATAATGTAAGTGATGAACTGGAGACAGAGGTGGTTAAAGGTAAACTGTTAAGCAGGAAAGGCAAACTGGAGAGCAATTTGGAGATATTTGGAGATATTAAGTAACACTAATAAATAATTTTTAAAAACTGGACTAAGTAGCCCTGTGTTTGAAAGGGAGAGAATAAAGAAGATGTATATTAAGAATGTGTAAATAAGAGAGTTTGATACTCAGAAATTATGACCAAGATATAATATTTTTGAATAGTTCTGAATGTTACTTCCTGGACCCCTGTTTTGGATGATAAATTACAAGCCAAAGTTAGGTATGTCACTTCTGGACTGGAGCATTTATTTAATTATCAACATAAAAACCTCTAGTCTGTCTTTTCTTCTGGCTCACGAATAGCAATGCCTAAGTTACAGGCTGCTCCAAAAGCCAGTATTCCTGAGAAACTAATGATTGGAGCAACTTGCAGACCTGCCATGGATCTGTAGCATGGGTAAGAAATAAACTTTTGTAGTCCTAAGCCACCGATGTTTTCGAGTTGTTTATTACCCCAGCATAATATAGACTGCTCTGACTGATTCAAAAGCCATTGGTGCAAAAAAAGACAAATAGACCAATAGACCAAAATGGAGAGCTCACAGACAGATATATATACAGACACCCTGTCAATAGGGTACTCCTCAAATCAACAAGAAAAGGAAGGATTTTTTGGTGTGGGAAAATGGACTGACTATGGACGCATATAAAACTGGATCCCTACCTAAGACCATACAAAAATGGGAAATCTAGGCAGACTAAAGACCTAAATGTCAAATAAACGTTCAGCAAAAGAAATGCTGGAAAATGACTATGACCAAGAAAAAAAAAGAACTTCTTAAATAAAACTTTCAAAGCATAACCCAAGAAGCAAAAAATTACCAATAAATTTGATAATCAATCAAAAACAACAAAAAAACCATTGCAATCCTGAAGCAAAAATAAGCAAAGGACATGTCAGACCCTTTCCAGCAGAGAAAACCAAACAAGCTGACAAATAGAAGACGAGGTGCTCGAAATCATAGTTATCAGAGAAATGCACATAAAAGCACTAATAACTCATCACTTTAGTTCCACTGGAAAGCTGTGTAGGGCCAAGTGCTGGGCAAGGACAAGCCCTCCCCCTCTGCTGGGGAAAGGCGCACTGCCGAGAGCACGCTGGAGAGCAGTCTTCAGTTACTTAGTTAAATAAAATATACACAGTCTGCTCCTGATCACGCATCCGGGGAAATTTTCACAAGATATTAATAGTTTGGAGGACAATGTAAACAGATATTCTTTGAAAGACCTTTCACAGAGGTGGGACAATAAATGTGTAAACGTGGTGGATGTGCCCCATGGAGTATTGTGAGGCAGCTGGAAGCAACACATTAGAGAGAAACCTACGAACACGAATAATCTTAGAAATGTATTAATTACTTTTACTTTCTTAAATTTGTTTTTATAATTTTTTTTAACTGAATTTTTTTTTTTTTTTTTTTGGCCATGCTGCGCGGCATGTGGGATCTTAGTTCCCCGACCAGGGATCGAACCCATGCCCTAACCACTACACCGCCAGGGAATTTTCCTGATTACTTTAAAAAAGATAACTAAATTATGCCATATAGTCCTATTTATGCATATTCAATGTCTGTGGACCAAGTAGTCATTTGAAAAAGAACACAACATAATAGACACAATAATAATAATAAATGCAGTATTAATAAGCACACGGACATGGTTGCCTATGTTGAGTGGGGAGCGTACAATGGGTGTCAGGTATAAGGATAAAATGAATAAGCAAGTAAACAGAAAGGACAAAGAAGAGAAGATAGTTGTACGCTTCAAATGTTGACTATCTGCAAATTGTACCCTATAAGAAACAATAAGAAATGCCCTTTATTGGAATTAACATTTTGAGACTAGTTTTAATGATCTATATAAATCATCTAAGAGAAATAAAAATATGTTGTGATAATACATGGCTGTGTTGCAGTTGTTATGGGCAAATCAGTTTGATTCAAGCCTTATCAGAGTAATTTGCACACATGGATTCCAAATTGCTTCCAGGATTTAGTATGTACTTTCACAAGCATTTCAAACTCATCTGTGCATTGTAAAGTTGTTTTTTTCATATTTAAAACTAATACTTTGCTATGTCTAATCTGAGATTTTATTTAATTCCTCCTTTTCCCACTTATATCTTCTTATTCTGTCCATCTCTCAAAGCTTTGGGTCACCCGTTCTAACAGAAGATACATACCCTTGGTATTCAGGATGACAGACATTTGCAATAAAAATGTAACAAATATGAAAAATATCATGAGCTATGATTTTGCAATCTTATTATGTTGTTGTAAAGTGTACAGATAGATGTTAACACCTATAACATTTACTAATAATTCCATAAACAAAGACAGGAAGAAATGTCTTAAGTGGAGACGGTGTGGAAAAAAAGGGAACCTTCCTACACTGTTGGTGGGAATGGAAATTGGTGCAGTCACTATGGTGAACAGTATGGAGGTTCCTTAAAAAACTAAAAATAGAGCTACCATATGACCCAGCATTTCCACTCCTGGACAGACATAAACCCGGAGAAAAACATAATTCGAAAAGATACATGCACCCCAGTGTTCACTGCAGCACTATTTACAATAGCCAGGACATGGAAGGAACCTAAATGTCCATCAACAGAGGAATGGAAAAAGAAGATATGGTACATATATACAATGGAATATTACTCAGCCACAAAAAAGAACAAAATAATGCCATTTGTAGCAACATAGATAGACCTAGAAATTGTCGTACTGAGTGAAGTAAGTCAGACAAAGAAAGACAAATATCATACGATATCACTTATATGTGGAATCTAAAAGAAAGGGTAGGGGCTTCCCTGGTGGCGCAGTGGTTGAGAATCTGCCTGCCAATGCAGGGGACACGGGTTCGAGCCCTGGTCTGGGAAGATCCCACATGCCGCGGAGCAACTAGGCCCGTGAGCCACAATTACTGAGCCTGCGCGTCTGGAGCCTGTGCTCCGCAACAAGAGAGACCGTGATAGTGAGAGGCCCGTGCACCGCGATGAAGGGTGGCCCCCACTTGCCGCAACTAGAGAAAGCCCTCGCATAGAAACGAAGACCCAACACAGCCATAAATAAATAAATAAAAGAAAGGGTACAAATGAAGTTATTTACAAAACAGAAGTAGAGTCACAGATGTAGAAAACAAACTTACGGTTACCAGGGGATAACAGGGGGGAGGGATCAATTGGGAGATTGGGATTGACATATACACACTACTATATATAAAATAGATATATAGCACAGGGAACTCTACTCAGTACTCTGTAATGGCCTATATGGAAAAGAATCTAAAAAAAAAAAAGAGTGGAGCCATATATATATATATATATATATATATATATATATAACTGATTCACTTCTCTGTACACCTGAAACTAACACATTATAAATCAACTATACTCCAATAAAAATTAAAAAAAAGAAAGAAATGTCTTAAGGATACAGCTTGCAGATTGCCTGCATAAAAGGGGATTTGTGTGTGGTAGTGTGTGTGTGTCTGTCTATTAATGATCCATTACTCTAAGGAATAGAGCATTAGATTAAGTCTGACATGTTGAACCAACTGCATTCAGAAAAATGTGAATTGAATGAACATTAAGAAAACAAAGGGAATCCATGTGGGATGGATTCAAGTTTCACGTGATCAACACCTGTGAGACCAGTGGACTTGAGGAAAAATTGCCCATTCTGGAAAGAAAGTGTGACCTTTTCTTGTGCAGGAGTTCTAAAAAAATGAATGTAAGCTGCAGTGATTCAAAATTGCCATTTAGATAAAAGTTCATGGTGTGATTGTATTTCACAGGACATTGCTAGTCAATTTGTGTGGTAGAAGAAAAATCGAAGAACACAGTCAAGAGAAACCAAAGTTTAACATGAAACAGGATACATTTTATATCAAAATAAAAATATAATATTCACCATGAGGAATATGAGAAGAGAGTGATTAGCAATACACAATGAAAGTTTTGAACTTGGGAAACAGAAGAGCACTTCATTGGTGTCACAGATATTTTTAATTGTTCTGAAGACATAAGACAGATTCTATGCTTAACACACCACAGATAATGTAGAAATTTGACTTGAAATACAAACTCTGCAATTATCATTTCACATCCTGAATTGCTTGTTGCAATATTCGGTAACACGTTAGTCACCTGCTTCCTTCTAAATTGTCACTTATTTCTTTCCTATAAGCAATACTACTGACAAAACATCATACTCATTCATCTCTTCCTATAAAAGCACTTCCTTACTGTCTGTTTTGTTCAACATTAAATTTAAATATACAGATTTTAACTCATGGTCAGAATTCTGGAATTAAAACCTCACATACCTGATATATTCCTGTTTGATGTCAGGTCCTTCTTTGTCTTCATTTCAATCAATACTTTTCTCATCCTATGTCTAAATAACAACCCCTAGTTATTTGTATGTTATATCATTAAACATCTTTTCTATATTCGTCTTTCCTGAAAAGGAACTGATCTGTAACATCAATAATAGTAAACATTAAAATAACTAAATTAGACCCTTGAGCATAAAAGTGTTTTCTACTGAATTAAGAAAAACCTTGGCTCAGAATATTCTGAATACACTCACACCATCAGCAGTTTTCCATTTTTTCTTGCAGGGAATATTAATAATAGAATTATTAAAAATTAGAGGACTTCTGTAATTCTTTACAAAAATAATACATAGTTATATTATGTCAATTACATACATATTTATATTATGTAAGAGATATATATTTTTTTTTTCTTTAATTACCCTAATCTGAAGTGGAAGCCTGGAGATTTTGCTCACTGTTGTTTGTATTACAACAATCCTAACTACAATAGCAAACTTTGAAAAGAGAAACAACTTTTGCATAAATATAATTCATTTCTGCATGTGTATTTCTTAAAGATAATCGCTAAACACAGCTGTGAAGATGACAATTTAGGAAAAAACACTGACCCAGTGTCAAGATAAGACCAAAGCAGGAAGTAGAACATTCGGCAATAAGCAAGGGTGACGTCATTATTTGGCAAGTAGCTCCTACTTACAGAGAAATGTTCTCCTCTTTCAAATGAAAGCAGATGCTTCTGCTGTAGAATTAAACAGATTTTTGAGTCTTTAATCTCACCTAATTTTTAGTACTGACATGCATATTCACCTTAAATGTCTTGTAAAATACCTAGCATTTTTGAGCTTTATATCTTCCAGGAGCACAAATTAAAAATGAATAAAATACAATAAATTCATTCCTGAGAAACAACACACCTAAATCTGGTAAAAAGCTATACTGCACAATGCATACATTAAAAAAACATAAAGTGATGCAATTAAAAATAACTGAAGATTGACTTCCTTCTCATCAACACGGAGATAATGAGAAGAAAAATCTCAGATTTGAAGTCTTAGAAGGCAGATAGTGGGATCTTTCTTAAAAGAAGATGCCTAGAATTTAACGTAAGTTCCCAGGAAATATTTTGATCAAGAAATTAATTTTCTGAAAGTTCTACCTCTTGCTTCAAGGCTGTTTTTAAAGTATGTTTGTGACCTAATTTCAAAGAAAGTGAGAAAATGCAAGTCAAGGAGAGAAATTACCATGAAGCATGTTCTGTGTTTAAGTGTCATTTATACAGATGGTGAGTTAACCAAGCTGCTGCATTTTGATAACATAGGCGGAAACGCATAATTATATTTCACCATAAATGGATTGTCCCCTTTACTGCTTTACACCTCACAATGTGGCCTTTTGTTTTTGAATCCTTATGTAGAGATAAAGTTTTCTTTTATGTAAAATCTGTCATTTAAAGCTTAGTGGTTAGGAGAGTTTCTGTAGTCAGACTTCTTGGGTTTAGAAACCTACTCAGCAACTTGCTAGACTGATCTTGAAAAAGTACCTTCTGTGTCTCAGTTTCTTTACCTGTAAAAAGGGCTAATAACAGCATTTACCATATGGAAGTACTTTCAGAATGACATGAAATAAGGCATCTGGTGAAAGGTTGACAAATGTAAGCTATTGTTAAAGTTGTTTAATCTAGATTGGGAAAGAGACATGCAAAGATCTCATTATAATGATAGGAAGAATAGAAATAAGTGGCATGACAAATTTACTAGCAATATGTTATGGTGCATTTAATTCTTCCTGGAGAAGTGGTCTTCAGGACGGCCAAATGGATGAGGGGCAGACTTCCCTGGTGGCACAGTGGTTAAGAATCCGCCTGCCAATGCAGGGGACATGGGTTCAAGCCCTGGTCTGGGAAGATCCCATATGCAGCGGAGCAACCAAGCCTGTGTGCCACAACTACTGAGCCCGCGTGCCACAACTACTGAAGCCCGTACGCCCAGAGCCCATGCTCCGCAGCAAGAGAAGCCACCGCAGTGTGAAGCCCGCACACCACAACGAAGAGTAGCCCCCGCTAGCTGTAGCTGGAGAAAGCCCGCACACAGCAATGAAGACCCAACGCAGCCAAAAATAAATAAATTAAAAAAAAAAAATGGATGAGGGGCCACTTCAGTTGAGTATTGAAGAATAAGTTTCCAAAAGGTAAGTAAAAGGCAAGAGGCTTAGAGAACGGTATAAAAAGGTATGCAGTTACAAAAGTGCATGACACTCCCAGAAAACATCATATAGTCTTGTATAATTGATAAGTTAAAAATCCACATCTTTACTTAACTGATGAATTCATTTTCTTTGAAATGGTGGTACTAAAACAAATGAAGAAGTGATTGAAAATCTTTATGCTTCACTTTCCTTGGTTCAATGCTCCTTTTTATCTCTATTACAAACCCACCATGAGAAATTAACAACCTCTTTGTGTCAAGCAGACAATCAAAATTCTGGCCAAATCACAGAGACTGTTTGCTAGTTAAGAGTTCCTAAAACACCAGGCTTCTGGAGGACGTACTGACTTCACCTGAACTTCAGCACCCATTGGGAAGCCTGACTGAAGCACTCTCCTGGCAGAACTGGCCTTCATCAACCTGGATAATGATTTCAGTGCTGCTATTTGCAGTATTCCGGGCTGAATCTGACCTGCTTCTTTGCTCTTCGAGAGCTGTGTCAGTGAGCACGCATTTACTTGTCAGAGTGCAGACAGAGAACAGAAAGCAAAGAGCTTGTGAATTAAGGAAAGGCAAGTGGAGCTTCCTTGTGAAAACTTCCCACCATCTTGATCTGCTAAGTCCCTTGGGATGGGTCGGTCTTACATACACAGCCATCTGCACGATTTGATTTTAGGGGTCTGGAGTACTCTCTACCCCCATAACCATCCTACTTCTTCTCCTGCTTGATTCTTCCTCAGGGTAGACTCTTAAAAACAATCTTGGTGCTGAGTTGGATTTAGGAGCAGCACCTTCCATACACCTGTTGTACTGGCAGAGGTCTGGGTGGCTCTCTGTGACATCACTTAGGCTCTTCCTTCTGTTTTGCTTTTGCACCCTCAATCCTGGGGAGGGCTCTCTATCAGCAACCATATTTTTGTAATAGGGCTTGGAGGCAGCCTGGTAATATCACTGTTTGCATATGAAATATGATTCTGGTTACCTCTGTTCTCAGATCACACCCACACTGACGTTCTCTGCCACTATCACTCCCTCGTATTATTCACAATTTCTGACTTTCCTTCTCTTCTACAGCTCAGCACAAGTTTCCATCCAGATTTATGCTAACAAGGTCTGTGTTTTGGAATAGGAGTATTATTTTCTGTTCTCTATTATAGAATTTATCACTGTATATTATAGTTATTTACCTACAGTTTTTCTTCACTAGTCTGTGAACTCTGGGAAGTGAAGGACCTTCTTTCACTTACCTTATAAAGATAACCCCAAACTCAGAAAATATCTGGCAAGAAATACGTGTTCAATAAATGTTTCTTGAATTAATGAATGAGTTACCTGTTTTCTCCAAAATAATTTGCGTATTACTTAAAATGTTAATATTAAGATTCACTTATTTGTAAATAAACATTATCATTTTATTATAATCTTTTTAAAATTATGAATGATTTTTTTTGAAAATAGCTCAAGAAGTCTTTAATATATAGCTATAAATCCCTATATTGTAACTTTTTTTCTAAGTAACTAGGACTGAAAGATGGAGAATGAATGAGAAAAACTAGATAGAACCTTGAGGACAAACATTTTCAATACTTCCCAATGTCTCCAAAAAAAAAATACCCTTGGATCTAAGGCAAAGGAGGCTTCAAGATGCCCATGCCAACCAACAATGGTTGCTACTTATATTGGAAAACCACCGGCAGTTTCTAACTGCTTAGTGTCTGAGACAGATGGTATGGGTTTTAATACAAATGTTTAAATTCACTTAAGCATTCTACACAGTGAAGTTTAAGTGACCATTAAAATGGGAAGGTTCCATATATTATTTTAGTACATACACCAAAAAAAAAACAAAAAACGCATCTACTACAAAACATAATCCATTAGGTTAATGATCTATGCCAAGGTGGCAAAAATACATCAGCGAAGTGATTCATTGATTCCATCAACCTTTCCTACATCAACTTGCATTTTCAGAGAGATACAGAATTCATTTTCTTGGATCATTCTGTGGTAAATGATGACTTAATTTCTCTGACTTAATTTCTCTGTCAAAATAGCATTCTTAAAGGTAAGCCCAGAAACATTATACCAAACAGCATCTTTGCACAATACATCCTAATCCAACTACATCTCAGCTCTTTCTCAGGTGTATTTTTCTTTTTAGCAATGACAGATCCTTTATGACAGTATTTCTGTATCTGGTATGTAACCCAAACAACAAATAGGGCAACTAAACTGTGTTTTTGAATAGTTGCCATGGGTGCGGAAATATTTTTTTAATCTTCTGTTAAAAACTTTCTCCAAACAAATCATACTTGATATTGGAGATTAATAGTTTGTACAAGGAAATGTGTTCTAAGCTGAAGTACAACTGGCTCTATCAGGCATGGTGAATTTCAGAGATGGATACAGACTGGTATGTCTCAAATTCACTGCATGTGGATGAAAGGTGAAAGGGGAGAAGTGCTGTGTGTGCTGTTAGAAGAGTCAAAAAAACAAAAACAAACAAACAAACAAAAAAACAGAAAAATGCCTACCGTGTACAAATTTAGAGAAAATTGTCCCTTCTCTGTTGAATATTTTGAATTTTGTTTCCCAAATTTAGTGATTATGGTTTTTGAGCTGAGCTTTAAGGAGTTTAAATAAATCTTATTATAATCACAGTAGATGGAGCTAGGACCCATTTATCATGAGAAAAAAATGTACATGTCAATACCTGTCTAAGTGGAATCTATAGATTCCTGTGGTCTGAGAGCATTTTTCCAGCAGTTAAAGAATTTTCAAGGTTGACAGACATATTTATTAATTAAAAGAAAGAATGCCTCCCAATATGGAGATTGTTAGATTGACTCCTTCAGTATAATTCCTTAAGAATAAAGGGCAATAACATAATTAAACTAAGTCCTCTGTTTTTGAGATCCAGAAGTAAGGCATGGGAAGAGAAGTCAGGCTATTCTTTTCATGTTCAACCTAGAAATGTTCAGTGATGTTCTGGTCCTTTATATATGGGTTTTAGCTCCATTTATGATCTTCTACACCCTCCTCTGTATGAGAAGGGGCTGGGAGCTGGCAAGATACATTTTTCTGAATTTCCTTGCAAGATGGATTCCCTTCTGATTCTGCCAGTGCGTGATCCCGGCAGGAAATGGGAGGGTAGAACAAAGGGGAAAGGCGTTGCCTTTTTGTTTTCTGCTTCTGGCAGTGCCTCTAGCGTTGCAGCAAGAATGGTGGGGAAAAAAAGCCAAAACAAGAACACCCCCTGGGCTCTTTCTTAGGAGCACAGTTCTAACCATGTCAGGCAGTGGCTGTGATGGTGCCTACCATGCAGCTCCAGCAACAGGCTTGTGGGCTCGGCTTCTAGTGACAACAGTGGCAGAACAAGTTCGTGCCACATCAGAGGAAGCGCAGTCTCCGGGCTTCTTGCAAGCAGCAGTGACTGTGGCCTCTGGGCAGGGCTGTTTTCCCTTTTATCCCTCCAGTCCAGAAAGTAGAAGCTTTCTGCATATTTTAATAACATTATCACCTCACATTCCCCTTCTTATTTGCCTTCAACCCTTTCACTGATTTACAACCAATTATTTGAATTAAGTTTCCACTGTTTGAAATTCCTAGAGTGGTTTCTGGTTTTTTTGACTAGAAACCAATGGCTAATGTAACTTTTCAGTCAATTATGAAAGCTAATCTTTTTCCATATTTGAAAAAACTAGAGTCTGGGAATGATCACTGCTGACAAAGATATTCCTCTAACCATTTCTTTGTGCAGTATTAGGAAATTTCTATTTCAACCATCAAGAAAGCTCAACTCGGGCTTCCCTGGTGGCGCAGTGGTTGAGGGTCCGCCTGCCAATGCAGGGGACACGGGTTCGAGCCCTGGTCTGGGAAGATCCCACATGTCGCGGAGCAACTGGGCCCGTGAGCCACAGCTACTGAGCCTGCGCGTCTGGAGCCTATGCTCCGCAACGAGAGGCCGCGATAGTGAGAGGCCCGCGCACCGCGATGAAGAGTGGCCCCCACTTGCCGCAACTAGAGAAAGCCCTCGCACAGAAACGAAGACCCAACACAGCCAAAAATAAATAAATAAATAAATAAATTTATAAAAAAAAAAGAAAGCTCAACTCAAGTGGAATTTTTGAAAAGGAACTTTGGGCTCATGAACTGAAAATTCTGGTTCCCAGGCATCAGGTATGGCTTTAGAAATCAAGAACACAGTGCCAACATCCTTTCTTTGCCCCTCAGTGCAACCTCCTGTGAGCCAGACTCTGAGAAGCAGCAGTCCAAGCCTCTCATCCTCCGTGACCCCAAGCAAAATTCCCAAGACCCTAAGATCCCTGCATGTGGTGCATGTTTACTCCAAAGGCCCATTTCTGTATCAATCACTGTTCGCACCGAGTGTGAATTTTAGGCAGTGGAGTCTCACTCTTGAAACTCAAGTGGGAGGGATTTCCTCCCCCAGTTCTATAGTTGCAAGAGTTATACCCTAGGAACTCATGTGGGATCAAAACGAGTAGAATGTTGATAATAGAGAAAAAAATTATTTCAAAGAAATGTGAGACACATTAACTAAGGTGGAGGAGAAATAAATGTTGGTAAGCAAATAAAGGGTGTTACCCCATATATGTATCCTGCCAAAAATTATACCATTGTAAGAAATCTGCAAATATCTTTTCTTGGAGACCTTCGGGATTTGACAAGCAGGTCTGCTACAAATGGACCCTGAATACTCTGAGAGTGATCATGAGCTCTAAACTGAGGAAATGTGCCAACCACACACATTACTAAGATAGAAAATATATCCTTCGTAGGTAGACTAACAACAATAACAACTGATACTTTTCACATTGTATGGTGGATTGTTAACTGTTTCTAAATCTCTCTGTTCCTCTTTCTAAAAGTAATTGATTTTATTTGAGCACACAACCCTCCTTGTAGCTAGCTGAGACCATGTGGCCAGTTTCACACCAATGGAAATTGAGCAAAAGTGATGTGTGTCACTTCTGCACCATTTCCTGAAAAAGAAATCACCTTCCAAGGGCAGGAACACAGACCTGGATCTGAGGAAGTGTCGGATATGCAAATGAAGATGAGACTTTAGCCGAAGGAACCTGAATGCCTGAAAGGCCACATGGACCAGAGCATCCTCACCAGCCTCCATCCCTCATCCCCAGAATGTTATACGAGAGAGAAATAGCATTCTGCCTGCCTTAGGTGGCCCACTCTAGACCAGACTAGTCACAAGTGGCCATTAAAACCTAAATCAAAATTAAAGGAGAAATTCAGTTTGTCAGTCACACTAGCCACATTCTAAGTGCTTAATAGCCACATGTGTCTAGTGAGTATTGCAAAGGACAGTGTGAAACAGAACATATATCACGAGAGAGCGGTCTAATGGGCAGTGCTGCTCTGCACAATATAAGCACTTACTATACACCAGGGACTGTCCTGAGAGCTTCGCATGTGTGATCTCATTTAATCCTAATAACAAACTTATGTAGTGGGTACTAGTACTGACTCTCTATTCTATCAGTTAAGTAACTGAGGCTTAGGGAAGTAAATTGCCCAAGGAATCATAACTAGGAAGAGGCAGAGCCAGACAGTATAAACCCAGGGTCTGTGTGACTCTAGGCCATAAGCTCCTTTCAGCTTTCCATTTTGCCTCTTGTTCCCTATGTCCATTTCTCAACAGAATCAGTATCCATCACATAGTTGACCTCGTATTTCCTGAAACTGCCCTGCCTTCACTTCTGCAATGCTACAGTTTTCTCATTTTCTTATCCCCTGACCACTTCTTTCTGAACCTTCTTCTCATTCCTTTTTCTCTTGGCCCTCAAGTTCAGAAATCCTCAATGTCCTAAACCTCATCCTTATTCTTTTCCTTTCTCAATTTCCTCAGTGCCCACCGTATCAACTATTTCCTCTGAATGTTTGATTCCCTCATCTTTCTTCCAGACCTGTGTTTCTAACTGCCAATATAGTCACTTCTACAGACTGAAGTCATATGTTGAAGCTCTAATCCCTAAGGTGATGGTATTAAGAGTTGGGCCTTTGGGAGGTAATTAGGTCATAAGGGTGGCGTCTCTGTGATGGAATGAGTGTTCTTATAAGGGATGAAGAGACCAGAGCTCTTCGTGTGAGGATACAGCAAGAAGGCAGTCCTCTGTAAACCAGGAAGAGGGCCCTCACCAAGAACCTCACCACGCTGGCACCGTGATCTTGGACTTACAGCCTCCTTAACTGTAAGAAATAAATGTCTGTTGCTTAAGCCACCTAGTCTATGGTATTTTAGTTATAGCAGCCTGAACTAAGACATTCACCTAATATTTCAAAAAGAACAAGTCCAAAATTCAACTTATCTCATTCCAGAATCAATACATCCCTGGCCTTCCTGAATATAATATTAACTATAATAATTCTTCAAATCCTCCAAGTTCAACACTTCAAGCCATCCTGGAATCACTTCTTCCAAGGTCTTCCAATTTAAGTTAATTATCAAGTTAATTTTAATTCATAAACACCTTTAGAATCACATCTACTTCCTGCTCAAAATCTGTCAACTGTATTAAAAATAAACTTACATCTACTACCCAAGGTCTTTATAATGCATATTTATTTTGTAATTATACTTTACATGCCATGATAATTGGACTACTTCTTTCCCAGCTTTGTCATTATGGTGATCTCTTTGCTTGGATTTTCCTGCCTTGGTTGTATTGTTTAATTCCTCCATCAAATGTTACCTCCTTGTGAATATTTCCATGACCCACTGGCCTTCATTTGACATCCAATAGCACTTTTCAATATCTCAATTATGGTGCATATATTTCTCATTTTATTACCCTTCCAATAAATATTTGAATGCCTACTATATTACAGAGCCTTTGCTCAACAAGGGAGATTGAAAGAAGAGGAATACAGTTTCAGAAATCAAGATATTCAAAATTTAGTGGGCAAAAGTAGAACAAGAGAGACAAATTACAATAAAGCCAGTACAGTTACACTCTACCAGTTGTAGTGAAAGTCTACTATTTCAAACTTCTACTGAATTATTTCATTTATTCCCACATAAAAATCTTAGGTGTTAGTATGATCCTCAATTTACACATAAGTAAATAGAAATGCTGAGTGTTTAACAAGTTATCACAACTGTTAAGGGATAGAGCTGGTAAGGAAGCCGAAGTAATTTAACTTCAGAATCTAAGTACTTAATGAATGTACTATATTGGATAAATTGCTATAAAACACAGGTCCTTTAACAATTAAGTCCTCACAGAAATCAGGAATGATATAATAGAAAGGGTTCTCCAGACAAAAAGAACCAATAGGAGATATAGAAAGATATAGATGATAAATATAGATATTTATATGAGGAATCGGGTCACACAATTATGGAGGCTGAGAAGTCCCACAGTATACCACCTGCAAGCTAGAGACCCCAGAAAGCCGATGGTGTAGTTCAGTCCCAGACCAAAGGCCTGAGGACCAGGGGAGCAGACGGCGTATGTCTCATTCCAAGACCAAGAGAAGACTGATCTCTCGGCATAGTCAGGCAGAAAGAAACAGGGGTGAATTCTCCCTTCTTCCATCTTTTGTTCTATTCAGGCCCTGCATGGATTGTAGGATGCCCACCCACACTGGGGATGACCATTGGCTTTACCGAGTCCACCAATTCAACTGCTGGCCTCATCCAGAAACATCCTCACAGACATACCTAGAAATAATGTTTAGCCAGGTATCTGGGCACCCATATTCCAGCCAAGTCAACACATAATATTAACCATTACAGATGACTTCACAGAGATGGTAAAATCTAAGTTGAGTATTGATAATTTTTAATCAAAAAGTTGGGGGTACTGTTCCAGGCAATGAAAAAATATCTGAAATTTAAAGGTTTGGAACCTCATTGATGCACAGTAGTGTGAGGGCTAGGAGGAAGAATAGTGAGCGTAGAGAATGGCAAAGAATGTGACTAGAAAGATTAGACTAGAATCAGTTTGGGACCATATTTTAAGGTCTATAAGCCATGTTAAAGAGGACGCATTTTCTCATGGAGTCTGGGAGACACCAACAGGGATTTTTAAGGAGAGGGAGGGGGTATACCTAATTCTTGAAACAGCCTGGGGATGAGGAAACCAGTTAGGAAACTAGTTGATAGTCCATATGAGACACGATGAATAATAAGGATAAAGTAAATGAAAATGGAGGAGAGACACCAACGAAGAGTCATGTGTTTTACTTAGAGCCTGACTAGATGGAGAAGGTCAGAGAGAAAGAGACGCCTAGGATATTCTAGGTTTTCTGGCTACAACTAAATATACTGTGATGTAATTAACCAGGAGCAAAAAGTATTGCAAAAGGAGAAGGAAACGTAAAGCTTTTCATACGATAGGCACTTAAATATTTGAAGAATTGAATGAGAAAAAAAGATGCTAATTCTAAACCAAGATCAGTTTTCTCTCTCTCTGAGTCTTCTGTGGTATATGTATTTGTCTCTTCCCTGCCATAGGTTCAGCCTAACTAAACGGATATTCTATCAACACACTATAAATGAGTGCATGGGATGTGTGAGAAAGATGAGGCTAGGAGGTTGGGCTGTAAAACTTAAAAAATTCTAATTTTAAGGTTTAATTTTGAAAGTGATTTTTAGCACTTCAATGTTATGAAACAATCTGAAACATTGTGATAAATGTCAATGGTCAAACCCGTATTTCCATATGGCATGATCCATAGACTCTCAGAATTATAGTTTTGGAAAAGACCATATGAATCATTTAGTTT
Source organism: Eubalaena glacialis (assembly GCF_028564815.1). NCBI lineage: Eukaryota > Metazoa > Chordata > Mammalia > Artiodactyla > Balaenidae > Eubalaena > Eubalaena glacialis. The sequence continues at coordinate 10,024,284 of NC_083718.1, read as the reverse complement.
AACCATCAAAAGAGTGTCTGGCTACATTCTTTAGTAGTGTTTCCTAGAAAAAAAATGACACTATAAACCAGTAGGTTCCCCAAATTCTCTGTTATAAATTCATAAAGAAGAGAAAGAAGGTGAGAGAAGGAATAACCTGTAGCACAACTATAACTGATGACACTGAAGAGGAATTTGGAGGGAAAAATAAGGTTAAGAAGCTTAATATATACTATGCCAGCCCTTTTTCCAGTAGTTCAATAAACTCAACTTTATCTATTCTAAAGAACTGGTTGTCCTGTCCTGATTACATCCACTGCTACAATTAATAGAAAGTTCTTCCTTATATAAAAATAAAATCTGCTGCTCTATAAAGTTAACTCTGAGCCCAAAGGATGCAAAATGTGACATGCGTTGTTATTTTAATGACAGTATTATACAACAAGGAAAATAAATAAGCGTGGTTTATAAGAAAGTCTGAGATAATTTCATTAAATTAAGGGCACGCCTAGTACCAGCACAGTCCTAGAAACCACACCAACCATTTGTGCTTTTGTTTGTTCCAGGAAGGTGTCAGGTATTGGAATTTAAACCTGAACAAGACAGATACGGGTTGACCCTTATAAAGATTAAAGTCCACAGGGAGAAAATAAAGAAAAAATTTAAATTAGTGTGGCACTGACAATGGTAGAAGAAGTATAGAGTTCAGAACGCGTGGCAGGTGACCAAAATAGTCTTCAGAGGAGAGACTGGAAAAAATGTCCAGGATACAAAGAGTTGTCATGGAAGAAGGTTCTAGGCAGAAGGAAAGTCCTGGTTAACATTTTAAAGAAGTTTAGTATGGCTAGACTGTGTGGCATAAAGTGAATATTGGAAAGGTGTGAAAAAGGAAGATGTGAACTAACTCAAGGACAGAACTGATTGCCACTTTACAGAATATTACTTTATTCTATGCTTAAATTATGGTTATGGACTAAAATTTAAAGCAGAAGAGTAATGTGATGATATTTGCATTTGAGAAATGGCTTCCAGGTGAAGAACGAATTAGAAAGGGCAATTCTGGATACAGGGAGGCAACTTAGAAATGAGAGAGGGTTATCTGTCCTGGACTGGGGCAATTGATAAACGGTGACAAGATGTGGACAAGTTCCAAAGATATTTAAGGGCTAGAATTGATGAGGGTTGGTAGTTGATAATGTTTCTCTGACGATAGGAAGAGAAACCAAAGACGGTGTCCAAGATTCTGTCTTCACCTGAGTGGATGTTAGCACCATTGTACCGTGTTTGAGAACACAAGACGGAGAGCAGATTGGAGGAGGGGGGTAAAAAGATTAGCCCTACTTTCCATATACTGAGTGTAAGATGTCATGAACGATTAAATTGGAAATACCCAGTAGGAAACTGCATGTAGGTGTCTGATGTTACAGAAATATATGTGACATATGTGGCTTTAAGATATACACTTGGGAGCCATCAGCCTCTTGATAGAAACTGAAGCTCTGGAAATGCCTTACATTGCCAGGTGGTAAAATAATCTCACTTATATGCACTTACTATGTTCCATGCACTGGGTTAAGCACATTTACTTCAGTCCTCAAAACAACATATGATTTGGTCTGCATAAAAACAAGACAAAGTATGTAACTTTACTTTCTCATGCTGTAGAAGCTTAGAGGTTCACTGTCTACCCCAAACACACACACCGGCTGGTGAACCAGGTCAGCTGAATTCCGGTGTCTTTGCTCTTAACCACTTAACTGCCCTTTGTGCCACTGCACAGAGCGTATAGAATGAGAGGTCTGGGCAACACCAGTATTTAATAGGAACAGAAAGTGCAGCTAATAAATGGGATAAAGAAAAAGGCGGGTCGGGGGGGTATGAAGAACATTAAGAGACATGCTATCAGAACAGGCAGGAAATGAGAGCTTTACAAAAAGGAACAAGTGATCCACAGTAACCCCAACTGCTGGAAATTTGGGGAAGGTAAGGACTGAAAAGTACCCTTAGGGCAGAGGAGCAAGGATGCATTTGATAACCTTGGCAAGATCATTATCAGCGGAGTCTGGTCTCTGTGTTTCTTTCTTTACGTCTTTACTCAACAGGGTAGCCTCTTAAAACACTAAATCAAAATCTTAGAATGGTTCCTCGTTTTCCTCAGCAGAGAAGCCAAGTCCTTACAATGGTGTACGGGTCTCCGTGTGATCCAGCCTCCGTTACATCTCTCTGTCTTTTACTCCTGTTACTCTCCCTCCGTCATTCAACTCCAGTCCCACTGGCCTCCTTGTGCTTCGAACACCTCAGGCATACCTCCACCTGCTTCCGCGTTAGGACTGGTGCCCGGCTGTGCTTGTACCTGGAATATTCTTCTTCCAGGCATCAGTACTGTTTATTTCAGCACCTCCTTAAATCCCTGCATAAATAGCATCCACTCAATGAGCACTGCCTTGAAGACTGCAACGTACTCCTGTCACTTCACCCTGGCACTCCTGATTCCCTTTACTAGAGCAATGCTTGACACAGAGCAGGTAATTAATATGTGTTGAATGGATACATAATTAAATAAGTGGTGAAGGAAAAATCGAGTTTGTTTTATGATGAAACATAAATAATGGTAGTAGTTACAGAGGATACATTTACTCAGACACTCCTTTGTGCCAGATGTCGTTTTAAGCATTCAGCACTTGTTAAATCATTAAATATTCATAGCAATACCATGAGATATATACTACGATCATCACCACTTAATAGAAAAGGCACAGAAAGTTTAAATAATTTGTTCAAGGACACACAGCAATTAAGTTGTGGAGCTGACATTTGAACCTAGACAAACTTTAGAACTCAGATTCTTGCTCACACTTTTACCTAAGAAAAATTTTTGCATAATGGGTTTCTTCAAATGAAAAAGAAAAACTACTGCCAAAGTCACCTATATAACACAAAGAGTTAAACATTATGAAATGGATTTCATACAGATACACTCTGTCCTAGTCATATGGAAAAGGCAGATGCATAGGCTGAAAATGACTAAATGAATACAGCCTACTAAGATCAAAATAAATCGTTTATTTTTTTAAGAGAAATCAAAATGTGAGGAATTTAACATGAGCGAACAACATGGAAATCACATTATAGACTTTCTTCAACTTACAGAGGGTTACAGCCTAGTAAACCCATCACAAGTTGAAAATGTATTTAATACACCTAACCTACCATCATCGACCTTAAGCGTGCTCAGAACACTTACATCAGTCCACACTTGGGCAAAATCATCTAACACAAAGCCGATTTTATAATAAAGTATTGACTATCTCATGTTGTTTATTGAATGCTGTACTGAAAGTGAAAACCAGAATGGCTGTATGGGTGCAGAATGGCTGTAAGTGTATGGCTTGTTTACCTTCCTGATTGTGATGGCTGGGCTGATGGGGAGCCGTGACATCACCAGCCCGGGAAAAGATGGAAATTCAAAATTTGAAGTATGGTTTCTACTGAGTGCATATCACTTTCACACCATCATGAAGTCAAAAAACCCTAAGTCAAATCATGATAAGTCAGGGACTGTCTGCATTTAAAGCTTAACATGATGCTAGAATGCATTAAAATATGATATTTAAATACTAGGATGTAGTTATTTCTGTGTATTGATAATGGTTTTTATTCCAAGTTGGGATAAACACTGGTTTCCATTTTAACTCAAAATGCCCCCAAATGGAAATTATCCTTTTTTGATCAATAAAAACAACCGAGAAGTTGGAAGAGTAAGGAAAATTAAGTTATTTTTGAAGACTTAACATAGCTAAAACAAGTAACGTAACTGCATTAAAAATTTCTAAAAAGAATTATTATAAAGTGCTAGTTTATCAGGATTTTAACCCTTATCAGAAGATTTCAGTGGTAGGAAGAGACATATCCTAAGACAATTTAGTTAATTTAAAAAGTATTTTGACTCACAGGCATAGAGAACAGACTTGTGGTTGCCAAGGGGTGGAGGGCGGGTCAGGGAGAGATGGAGTGGGAGTTTGGGGTTAGCAGATACAAACTGTTATACAGAAAATGGGGATAAACAAAGTTCTACTGTATGGTACAGGGAACTATATTCAATATCCTGTGATAAACCATAATGGAAAAGAAAATGAAAAAGAATGTATATATATGTAAAACTGAATCACTTTGATATACAGTAGAAAATTAATACAACTTTGTAAATCAATTATACTTCAATAAAACAAATTTTTAAACAAATTTTAAATGAAAAATATTTTGCATTTTTATACATTAAACTTACATTTTTATAACATAAGGACCTTGTGAAGTTGGCATGGGTAATTTTACTGATGACAAAATGAAGCTCCTAGAAGTTAGGTAACTAAGGTATTCAAAGCAAGTATTGTAGAGTTCAGTCTCTGGCCCAGGGCTCTCAATTCCAGCCCACTGCTTTTCCCTCCCACTTTGGTTTTTCTCTACCACCTCTATCCTATGACTTGCACACCTGACAGGAAGACCATAATACACTAACTTGCTGCGTAAGTGTAGATCTTTGTAGTAACAACTCCAAGGGAGCTGTGTCTCCTGCTCTACATGTTCTTGTATATGCTCCTCCCACACTAATGTAGGGCTGGGCCTTGACACTTGCTCTGGCCAACTGGACAGGAGCAAATGTGAGGGGAGCAAAGGCTTGATACGTTGTTTGAGCATTGGGGTGTAGGGGCCTACAACTGAGACCACTCACCATGCTGTGAAAAGGTTGGGTCAGAGACCATGTAGTTGAAAAGGCCCCGTTGCCCTTCCAGTTGAAGATAGCTGTGCAAGTAAGCCCAGAGAAAAGCAGCAGAAGAGTTAGCCAGCTTCTCAAGAAACCATTAACCATTTTTGCTTTAAGCAACTAAGATTTGGGATGGATTTATGGCAACCTACTTGACCCAGTTTACTGCAGACTGTCTTCGTTTTAAAACTGAACATTTCCTGTCCCAGGAATCCCCTCAGACCCAGGTAATCTGAATGCTGGTCACCTTAGGGATAGTTTATTTTGCAACAATAAATAATTGCTACCTTCCCTATTCAAGGGCGGGAACCATGTCTTTCAGCTTTGTATACCTGACAATTCTTTATTTATTGCCTTTTAGGTGAGAGTTGCTCAATGACATTTTTGTAATAAATGTAACAAGAAAATTTGTACTGTCAGTAAGATTCTCTGGAAATGTATGTGTGAAAGATCATCATACACATGAATTCATTTAATCCCCACAACTATCTTGTGATGTATACAGTATTAATTTCATCTTACAGATGAGCAAAATGAGGCTTAGAAAGAGTTTTAGTCCTAAGCACATATCCGGAAAAAAACGAAAACTCTAATTCAAAAAGATACATGCACCCCAGTGTTCACAGCAGCACGACTTACAATAGCCAAGACATGGAAGCAACCTAAATGCCCATCAACAGACGAAAGGATAAAGAAGGTGTGGTGTATATATATATACAATGCAATACTACTCAGCCATAGAAAAGAATGAAATAATGCCATTTGCAGCAACATGGATGGACTAGAGATTGTCATACTGAGTGAAGTCAGACAGAGAAAGACAAATACCATATGATATCACTTACACGTGTAATCTAAAAAAAATGATACAAAAGAACTTATTTACAAAACAGAAATAGACTCACAGACATAGAAAACAAACTTATGGTTACCAAAGGGGAAAGGTGGGGGGAGGGATAAATTAGGAGTTTGGGGTTAACAGATACACACCACTATATATAAAATAGGTAAATAATAAGGACCTACTGTATAGCACAGGAACTATATTCAATACCTTGTAATAACCTATAATGGAAAAGAATCTGAAAAAAAAAAATAAAACTGAATCAGTTTGTTGTACACCTGAAACTAACACAACATTGTAAATCAAATATACTTCAATAATAGAGATATGAAAATGACCAAGACAAGTTTGTGTGTGTGTGTGTTTATACTTGAGGCAGGCATAGTGTGTTGAGGAAACAGATAAATGTTTTTAACAGAGTGTGGTAAGTATGTACAAAGAGGACTAGAAAATAGCTAAAAATGGCGTTCCTTAAATTAAATAAGGTACAGTCTTGAAGAGTAACTTTGGTCCTGGGGCTTCCCTGATGGCGCAGTGGTTAGGAGTCCGCCTGCCAGTGCGGGGGACACGGGTTCGAGCCCTGGTCCGGGAAGATGGCACATGCCGCGGAGCAACTAAGCCCGTGAGCCACACCTGCTGAAGCCCACACACTCTAGGGCCCGTGTGCTGCAGCAAGAGAAGCCACTGCAATGAGAAGCCCATGTACCACAACGAAGAGTAGCCCCCGCTCACCGCAACTGGAGAAAGCCCGCGCGCAGCAATGAAGACTCAACGCAGCCAAAAATAAATAAATAAATAAAAATAAATTTTAAAAAAAGTAACTTTGGTCCTGCTAGATGCAGTTGTTGACCTGCATGACCTATTGAGGTCATTAAAAATCAATGATGTATTGGAATATATTAGTGCCTTACATAATATAATTATACAGGAAGACGTTGTGATGACTCAGTCAGTAAGAGTTGCCTGAGAGGAGTTCAAGGAAGAAGAAATACACAGTTCTGTAACAGAGAAATCCAGTATGACTTATTCAGGGCAAGGGGGGAAGGTGGAGGGTGGCCAGGAGATGATGATGCCCTTGATTTCATCATGACCCCACGATTCTTGGGGAATAGCAATATCTTTCTAGGAGTAAGCTGTACTTTTGGATAATCACTTCATATTTTTAGAGAATGCCTCTTTCCATCCCTCTAGGTAAAACATGCATGAAATAAGAAATATCTAAAAAGCAAAGATTGTCTGGAAATAATGATCTTGCAGATTGCCCTGTTTGAGTGGATAAACATGCCAGTATACGTGTTGCCTTAAAACTTTTCTTGCTCAGTGTCTACTTAATATATTGAAAGTTAATTCAGAGTGAATTCCGTAGAGGATATACAAATGAAAACACTTATATAATTAAATCTATACATCAACTTCGTGTTTGTATTAAAGCTTAAAATAAACTTGTAATCTTTCTATATAACACATGACTCATTTTGCTCTTTTTTGCACCTTTGGGTGACTTTTCCATTTCTGAAACAGTTTACATGAGGCAATATTTTAAAATAGAGGAGTAAAAGCATAGTTAACACTGAATATTTTAGAATGGCTACATTTGGAGAAAAATACTTATAAATCTTGTTAGTTTTCCATGAAATTAAAGCAACGAACTTAGAAAAAAGGGTGTTTGTCCCCTGGTATTGGAAACTTGAGCCCTGCTTCTTTACTATAAACAGCAGTTTGATGTTAAGTTACATATGTTTAGAAAATATACTATTTTATTTATATCAGTTAAAATCTGGACACAAAATTCAAAGTGTATTTGAAACATAAAATTTTCTTTACTTCAGTTTGTTTAAAACTAGGGTGGTGCTCGAAAGCTTGTCATTACCAAATATAACATTGCACAAAATTCCAAACCTACACAAAACTGACAGTATAAACTTCACAGATTGTGTAATGAAAAAAAGCCATGTAATCAGTTATAGTTGAGAGGTAAGTAATTAAAGAGTATTGTTGTAATTTCCTGAGATAAACTGCCATTGGTATTCACTTAAAAAAAAGAAGTTAAAAAAGAAAAGGGAATAAAAAAAATAAAAGGAAAAAGGATTATCTAATGATTTAAGATTCTTTTCGTGCTAAAATACTTTCAGTCATAGCAGTCTATAGTTTGTAATTCCATCAAGTCAAACATTTTTTCTTTTAAAAATATATAATGAATTATGTATTTCACTGTGTCCTTATTACTAAAATCTAATCCAGTCAACAAACATTCATTATCATGGATCATACTCAAGGCAATATGCTTTGTAAGTAAAAACGAAAAATTTTCTTACTGAACCTGAACTTGTTATTTTTTTATTTCCCTCTGTCACAATTTAGGTGTTAGTTGTCAAAGAAATTAATCGATAGTGTTTTTTCTTTAATATCATTGTATTTTATTCAATATTTAACAAATACTATGTATAGACAAATATAAGGCAATGCATGCTAAAATGCTACTCTATCAAAACTCAGCTAGAAGAGCCATTTCTTTTTTTAACTAACTTGAATGTATTGACTTGTATCGATTTTTGCAGAGGCTGCTAAACTGGTCCCTGACATCTGTGCTCCCCTTCCTCCTGGGTACACAGCTAGACTCTGTTGCCCAGCTAGCTCCCTTGGCTGTCAGACGTTTCCATGGAACATAAGTACAAGTGAGGTGCACCATTCCCGAATCTTCTACCTAACTTTGATGGGGAAAACCACAATGACCTTGAAGGTGACAGATCTACCACTAGCCCAGGTTCCTGAATAAGTGTGTGGAATAGTATTTCTGTTGACTTGGGACAACCGCTCTGGACTGTTACATGAAAATTAAGTAAATTTCATACAATCTGCTAAATTTTGGAGGTTTACTATCATAGCAGTTTAATTAAATATGTTGAGAAAATGGTCAAACGCTTTGTACACTAACTTCTGGACTTTAAAAATATTTTACATATTTCCACTAAAAACGTACATAGTGTATTATACAATATGTTGATTTTGAAATAAAATTATTTTCACTCATTGTTCATGACATAATTTTATTAAAAGTTCACGTTTCTTTGACATCAGGGTCATATTATCTTCCACCTAAAGTGTTGTAGACAAAACCTCTTTGAATTCATGTTATCTGCTTATAATTGTTCCTTTCCTCTCCCTCCGTCTCCTGGTATCATGGCTCCCAGGCTCCACGGGAGAATAACATTCCATCACTCCATTGCTCTAGGCTCCGTATGTGACTTACGTCCATCAGTGGAGTGTTGGTGGGCCTGAAGTGAGGAAAGCTTGTAATCTGCAGGATCTGGCTTGTGCTGTGGATTTCTCCTCCAATAGCTGCTGGTCCAAGGAGAATGCGTAGACAAACTGAGCAGATCTGAACTCAAGATGAAGTCTGAAGCAGATCCACCCTAGCCCACCCACAGACATGGGAAGGAGAAGAATAAACACTTGGTGACAGCTGCCATTAAGCTATTTATTTTTATGCATAATTAATTATCCCAATACTAACTGATTAATATACCATGTATAATGCTCACTGAAAATTTTATCTCAAGCACAGCTACCAACTTTTATAACACTAGGTTTCTAAAATTTGCCCTGTTTTTCTATAGTTGTGAACTCCAAAATCTAACAAATGAAATTGTTTTTCAATGGCCTTTAAATAGTTACATCGCAAAGACATTTTACATTTGCAATCGTGAAATCATACGCCTGGATATAAAATCTGTTAAATTTATTTGCCTCCTTTTCTAGTTTTTCTGTCAGATAATCTCTCTATGTATCCAAAGCTAGCATTGACTGGAACAGTTTCATACTAATAACTTTTTTCATAAATAGAACGTCTTATTTCAAAAAAAATGTAATGAAGCAACTGACAAAGGATTAATCTCCAAAATATATAAACAGCTCATGCAGCTCAATATCAAAAAAACAAACAATCCAATCAAAAAATGGGCAGAAGACCTAAATAGACATTTCTCCAAAGAAGACATACAGATGGCCAGCATACACATGAAAAGATGCTCAACATCACTAATTATTAGAGAAATGCAAATCAAAACTACAATGAGGTGTCACCTCACATGGGTCAGATTGGCCATCATCAAAAAAATCTACACACAATAAATGCTGGAGAGGGTGTGGAGAAAAGGGAACCCTCTTACACTGTTGGTGGGAATGTAAATTGATACAGTCACTATGGAAAACAGTACAGAGGTTCCTTAAAAAACTAAAAATATAACTGTTATATGACCCAGCAATCCCACTACCGAGCTTATACTCAGAGAAAACCATAATTCACAAAGACACACACACCCCAATGTTCATTGCAGCACTATTTACAATAGCCAGGACATGGAAGCAACCCAAGTGTCCATCAACAGAGGAATGGATAAAGAAGATGTGGTACATATATACAATGGAATATTACTCAGCCATAAAAAGTAACGAAATTGGGTCATTTGCAGAGATGTGGATGGACCTTGAGTCTGTCATACAGAGTGAAGTAAGTCAGAAAGAGAAAAACAATATCATATATTAATGCATATACATGGAATCCAGAAAAATGGTATAGATGGTCTTATTTGCAAAGCAGAAATAGAGACACAGACGTACAGAACAAACGTATGGATACCAAGGGGGGGGGGGGATGAATTGGGAGAATGGGATTGACGCATATACACTATTGATACTATGCATAAAATAGATAACCAATGAGAAACTACTGTAAAGTACAGGGAACTCTACTCAATGCTCTGTGGTGACTTAAATGGGAAGGAAATCCAAAAATGAGGGAATATATGTATACATATAGCTGATTCACTTTGCTGTACAGCAGAAACTAACACAACATTGTAAAGCAACTATATGCCAATAAAAATTAATTTTAAAAATCTAAGTTTAAAAAAATGTAGTATGAGAGATTTCTAAGGACTTAAATAAGAGTGACCCTCTTTACAAGATTTTTTTAATGGTGGACTTCACTTTATCTTTTGACAAGTACAATATTTATTCAGCAACACTATGTTCTAGATACTGCACTAAGGCTGGAAGTGAAATATGATTAAAATATATATATATACACCCTGCTCTCAAAGATAGTTGCAGGCACAGCAGGCAAATCTCTTGGGGGAATTCTGAGATATGAGCCTGTTTGGTTCATGGTTCTTCTTTTTCCTTCTCTCAGCGCTCGCTGCTATAAAAGGGAAATGTGTCAGGGCTACAAAAAGAGATAATCTTGGCCGGAAGCAGGAGGAAGTGTGCTTCTTTCTTTCCAATCACACACGCCACACACATGCGTGCCCCTCCTCCTCCACTCCCATCACTTCCACTCCCATCGGACTGCAGAAAGACAGACAAGGCTGGAGGTCTTGAAAGTAGGAAGATGAAAACTTTATCTCCAGGCAGTATATGCCAGAGCAGCAGAAAGAGCCCACTATGAAATGGATGCGCCACGGGTAGTGACTCCACAGGCATCCTGACCAAAACTCCAGGCCCTCAAGGAGCAGAGTGCCTCCTAGCTTGAATGGCAAGTGCTACCTGCAACAGATATCTGACGGGTAACCTATGGGGGCAAATGATCAATGACCATAGGAGCTGAAACTCCCTCACATTCTGTCTGAAAGATCCAGGGCAACTCACGGCAAGAAATCAGCTTTACAAAGTCCATAATGTTTCCTGCATCCTTTAGTCTGTGCCTGAGAAACATAGCCACTGCATGAATCATATCTCAGCTCCTATACACTGATAAGTTTTATGACAGAGATTCACAAAATTGAAAGGGAGATTCCTAAGAAGGGAACGTTTCCCAGAATGGAGGAATCAGAATATACTCCAGCACTGATTTCAAATAAATATCAACCAAGTAATCTGGCTTGATAGCTGGACCCTTCCCCTCTCTGTCATAAGTCAAAGAGAGGCTTTCTTTGTAAATTCCCAGAACAAATATGAAGCTGTATGGATCTATGTATTATCTGTAAGGCCATGCTCTACAAATATCTCTTTACTCACGTAGGTTTATCTTAAAGGTCAGGGAAAATACTACTAACCTAGGTTGGGCAATCGATCTTTTCCAGGGAATTTACATGCTAGTTTGTGCATATTATCTCATTTAAACCTTTCCAAGACACTGAGATATATAACCCCCTACCTCCGTTTTACAGAGAGAGATGCCATAGTCCTGAGGGTTTAATTTTCTGGTCCAAGATGACAAGAAGACACTCAAATAAAAATGACACAATTAATACTACTCCACATAAAATAACATGTATCTTAATAAAGAGCTGTCAAAGATACAAAGCAAGGTCTTTGGGCTCAAGTTTTTAACAATATCATTAGCATGTTTTATCTCTATTTGTCAATTTCCTTTTTTCATTTACTTTACTTGGTTACGTTTGCAATTCAAGTAGATAAACTAGTATTTGAGTTCAAGTGGTTAAGTTCAGCAGGATGTGTTTGACAACTGGCAGCTATAATTATTTTTTAAACCAACATGAGAGTGCACTAAAGGAATTATTAAAGAGATCATCCATAACATCCATACAACATTTTCCTCTTTTCTTAGTTCAGGGTCTGCCTTTGCCCACATGCACACACATTTTCAACTGGCTCACGATTTTTAAATTTTAGTTTGGAACTTGGCTTGCTGTAAAAACGTCCCACATTTTAACTTAGCATTTATAACTATAAATACCTGATGGCATGTTAAAATAATGTAGCGTCATCTATCACACCTTCTCATTTCTCATATCCAAATACCACCAAGCACTCTACACGCCATCTCCTAAATATCTCTAGAATCTGGCCTCTGCTCTGCACTCCTGCTTGCCTCAGTTCCGGCCCTCATAAACACCACACTAATTGTGTTTAACCTAGCTGCCCTGTTTCTAGTCTCATCTATAAATAAACCAGCTTGCAGAGCGCTGGCAAAGTTATCAGCCTTTAAAAAATCTCTTAAACTATATCAAAACCTAAAAAACAGCATCCAACACATAAGATACCTGTACTGGGGTTTTATTTGGCCCAAGAGTACCTGTTGATCTTCATTACTAACCTCTTCACCTGCCTTCCCACCCACCTTGAATTACATCTGGCTGCTTTCTTTATTTACATTTTATCAAGTATGCCATCCAATCTGATACTGTGACTTGACATAAAGATGAATCTTTGCCTATATTTCAAAAATACTACAGTTATTTACAAAATACGGATCACTTGATGTTATTTTTCCATAGGGAAATCAAAATGAAAGGTAAAGATCAGTTTAAACAAATTCTAAATAGCATCCAGAACCTGAACTAGAAAGCAGAATAATCCTATAGGAAAATAAATTAGATGTAAAGGGAAAAACTAAAGGAACTCAGCAGAAGTTGAATGATTTGAGCCCTTAGCCATATTCACGAGTTAGAGACAACTTCCTCATAAAAGGCAACAAGTCTCATAGCTGAAGGATGGATATAAATCCCATATTATCTTGCTAAGAGGCACACACATTCCTAATACTGTTTATGGAACATTGTGATTAGAAAATATTACATGAGAAAGAGATGCCCACTGTTGACAAGAGCTGCCACGGGGGAAACTGGTTTCTAGCAGGCTCCATTGCACCTCTTCACACTTAAAGCCCTTCCCTAACATTATCTTCTTAATAGATTCCCACTAAGCCTCTTAGATTTTTCTCAGGCATTCCCCCACTTTCAATAATAACAGTAGTTTCCAGTCGTTAGACACTCTCTGCAGAACTTATACCAACTTGAACTCAAATACTATTTACCTGAATTGTAAAAGTAGCCACTTTTTTTTCCCCCAAAGAATAAAACCTTGAATAACTGGTTCAAATTGGAATCATACATATTTTCTTAAGCAGAAAAGAATGCATTATATTTTACAATCCACACTGAGACTAATTATATTTGTTAAGCAGGAGAATTTTGCTCTGGAGACAACTACACCTTCTTTGGAAATACCAGAGAAGCTTTATCTATCACTCGGCTGACGATAGTGACCAGTGAGAAGCTTGTGCTAACACAAGCAATTCCATAACTCAGGGGAATCAGTATTTCTTCTATATCCCTCTGCCTCATCAAGACTCCCTTAACACTTAGAACACCTACATCACATTATGAGTGTATGTGCCCATATTTATGCAAGAAATGCTTAGCTGATCAATAAACGTAACAGGTGGGGATTCTAGGCCTGGTCCGTATGTGGCTGCCTGGACTTCTAAACATAGTGCTATGCTTTCTCTCTCTTGACAGTCCTGGAGTTTGCGCTTGTGATTGTTCCTAAAATTTATTTCTGTATCAACTGAGCTGTTGTTTGTTTGGGACCTAGTTATTCTCCCCCCAGATCCTCCATACCTCAGCTGAGTTCTTTCCTTTTCTCGTTTAATCTGAGACAGTTCTTTAAAGGAAAATGATTCCTTGGGACAATTTTTCTAGGCTAGAATAGTAAAGGAAAGAAATTGGCACATATCTAAATACATCCCTACTTCCCCTCTAACTTGCCTTTCTTGTCCATGAATAATGGAGAAGTGCTAGTCGTGGGCCTTTGTTTTAAACACTTAACACATAACTGATTAGGAAATAATTTTATATTTGCATTTATTTAATTTGATGACATAAGAGATTATGGTGAGAAAATAAAGTTCTAGTTTACCCTCCTGTCTTTATGTGGACCAGTGCATTGATTTGAACTAATTTTATTTAAATTCTGAGCAGTACTAGTAAGGAAAAAAAAATCATTTCTAGTTGATTTGGAAAACTTTATAGGAAAATATCAGATCTTTTCCCTCAAATGGTTAAACTGGCATTAAAAGACATTTAAAACTAAGTCACAATTTTCATACTGCACTTCCTCATAACTCTAGTTATTTTTTATGTGGCACCTTTTCTCTAAGCAGTACCACATGTTGTATAGACTGTAAGTTACTAATCAAAAGGGTAACCATGTTTTAAATTTGAATATATTTCACGTATCTTAAAGGTAAGTGCTATTTTAAATTTTCTGCACTTTCAGATTTTTTCACCTCTAAAAAGTAAGTCAAGTTTCCTTCTGGATATAATAAACTGCCAACAACCTAGACATATTTTTAAAGTTAGTAGCTGGATGGAAAAGATAGGAAGAGGGAGATTGCTTAATGAGATCAGAACTTTGGTCTTTCTGTCTCAAAATCTGACATCTGGAAAAAAAATCTTACCTCTGGCAGTGGCCATTATCTGATGACTTACAAGGTAAATGGAACATCATTTTTTCTGAATTTTCAAGACTTTGGGGTATTCTACAGGGAAATACATTTTGCAGTAAATGGTTGTAGAAATATGCTAATAGAAAACCACATGAACATGATAACCATCACTCACATACACATAATACAAAAATGTTCCATTACAACATGGATTTAAAAAAATATAATAAAACTGATTTTGGCACCATGAGAATAAAGAAGCCTGAATTTTATTTTCAACCAGTTTTTCAACAGATAGAAGATATGTCAAAGACCTAGCTACCCCCTGGGATAGCATACGTGGAAAAACCTCTAAAAGGCAGCCCGAGAGAAGAAAGATATTCAGCATAATTAATCAAATTGTCTTTGCAACTGAGCCCCTGTTTTTTTTCTCCCAGAACTTTGACGATGTTTTTCTGTTCCTGATATCGGGCTCCTTTATGTCATACTGGAGCCTTTCCCTGGTGGAGTCCCAGCCCTTTCAGTGATCGTCCCCGAGTAACGCTGGTAACCTCATGTATATGTCCTGGGTTTATAGGCAGAAGCTGCCCTCCAATGACTTGGACCTCTGTTTTTCATTTCTGCTGAATAGTTTTCACCCTGAGAGGATAAAAAGACAAAGGAGGCATTTCTTTCTTCCCTACTACATCTTTTTTTCTTTTTTAAAGATTATTCCAGTTAGAGGGGTGTATGTGTGTGTAAAGGCGTTAAACGCACCTATTTAAAAATTTATTTTATTGAAGTATAGTTGATTTACAATGTTGTGTTAAATTCTGCTGTTCAGCAAAGCAATTCAGATATATATATATATATATATATACTTTTTTCATATTCTTTTCCATTATGGTTTATAACAGGATATTGAATATAATTCCCTGTGTTATACAGTAGGACCTTGTTGTTTATCAATTCTCTATATAATAGTTTGCATCTGCTAACCCCAAACTCACTTTTAATTCCTTAGCTTTGTCTTAGTTCATACTTCTTCTATAGAAACACTTTAAACCACAAATAAAACAGCAAAATGTAAAGATCAAACTTTTCTCAGTAATATCTGTTTGCAATGCTTATTTTAAAAAATACAAATATCTTAAGAGTCATACTTCGAAAACACCTGTCAAAATAAGGAAGAGCAGAGAATGAGAGATTTTGACATATCCCTAGTATCTTGGAGTATTTGCTGATGTGATCTAAGGGGATTCAGTATGATACATTTGTGTGTGAATTACTGTTATTTACTAATGCTGAGATTACCTGATGAGGGGGAGAAGGTCAACTGGAGAAGTTTAAGAGCAGTCTTCAGGCAAGGTGAAGAAGTGAAAATGGTTCAACTATTTCCTCCGGGGGTAATGAATACCAGGGGACCTGTTCCAGTGACCTGCAGGTATGTACTATGTTTGTCACATTGCCTGAGGGATTTGCCAATTATGTGCTCCCTGACTATGAGCTGGTTTCCAACTAGAGAAGAAGATGAAAGAGCATAAAAACAATTTTCAAACTTAAGTGATAATGAGGTGTTCCTAAAAAGGATGGAAGGAATAATCTAGTAAGGAAGTCAAAAGGAAAGAAACCATAATTTTTAAAGAATAG
Organism: Eubalaena glacialis; assembly: GCF_028564815.1. Taxonomy (NCBI): domain Eukaryota; kingdom Metazoa; phylum Chordata; class Mammalia; order Artiodactyla; family Balaenidae; genus Eubalaena; species Eubalaena glacialis. The sequence continues at coordinate 10,007,880 of NC_083718.1, read as the reverse complement.
AGGAGAATAAAAACAGAGGCTAAAGGTTGATCAGTTACAGAAAATATTGCAGAGAGATTCGTTCAAGATGGTGGAGTAGAAGGACATGCACTCACTCCCTCTTGCGAGAGCACCAGAATCACAACCAACTGCTAAACAATCATCGACAGGAAGACACCGGAACTTACCAAAAATGATACCCCACATCCAAAGACAAAGGAGAAGCCACAATGAGATGGTAGGAGGGGCGCAATCACAATAAAATCAAATCCCATAACTGCTGGGTGGGTGACTCACAAACTGGAGAACACTTATATCACAGAAGTCCACCTACTGGAGTGAAGGTCCTGAGCCCCACGTCAGGCTTCCCAACCTGGGGGTCCAGCAACAGGAGGAGGAATTCCCAGAAAATCAGACTTTGAAGGCTAGCGGGATTTGACTGCAGGACTTAGACAGGACTGGGGGAAACAGAGACTCCACTCTTGGAGGGCACACACAAAGTAGTGTGCACGTCAGGGCCCAGGGGAAGGAGCAGTGACCCCATAGGAGACTGAACCAGATCTACCTGCTCGTATTGGAGGGCCTCCTGCAGAGGCAGGGGGCAGCTGTGGCTCACTGCGGGGATGAGGACACTGGCAGCAGAAGTTCTGGGAAGTACTCCTTGGTGTGAGCCCTCCCAGAGTCCGCCATTAGCCCCACCAAAGAGCCTGTAGACTCCGGTGCTGGGTCGCCTCACACCAAACAAACAACATGGAAGGAACTCAGCCCCACCCATCAGAAGACAAGCGGATTAAAGTTTTACTGAGCTTTGCCCATCGCTGAATGGATACAAAAACAAGACCCACATATATGCTGAATGGATCGCTGAATGGGTACAAAAACAAGACCCACATATATGCTGTCTACAAGAGACCCACTTCAGACCTAGGGACACATACAGACTGAAAGTGAGGGGATGGAAAAAGGTATTCCATGCAAATTGAAATCAAAAGAAAGCTGGAGTAACAATACTCATATCAGATAAAATAGACTTTAAAATAAAGAATGTTACAAGAGACAAGGAAGGACACTACATAATGATCAAGGGATCAACCCAAGAAGAAGATATAACAATTATAAATATATATGCACCCAACATAGGAGCGCCTCAATACATAAGGCAACTGCTAACAGCTATAAAAGAGGAAATTGACAGTAACATAATAATAGTGGGGGACTTTAACACCTCACTTACACCAATGGACAGATCATCCAGACAGAAGATTCACAAGGAAACACAAGCGTTAAATGACACAATAGACCAGATAGATTAATTGACATTTATAGGACATTCCATCCGAAAACAGCAGATTATACTTTCTTCTCAAGTGCACACAGATAATTCTCCAGGATAGACCATATCTTGGGTCACAAATCACGCCTCAGTAAATTTAAGAAAGCTGAAATCATATCAAGCATGTTTTCTGACCACAACGCTATGAGATTAGAAATCAGTTACAGGGAAAAAAACGTAAAAAACACAAACACATGGAGGCTAAACAATACGTTACTAAATAACCAAGAGATCACTGAAGAAATCAAAGAGGAAATCAAAAAATACCTAGAGACAAATGACAACGAAAACACGACGATTCAAAATTTATGGGATGCAGCAAAAGCAGTTCTAAGAGGGAAGTTTATCCAATACAATCCTACCTCAAGAAACAAGAAAAATCTCAAATAAACAATCTAACCTTACACCTAAAGGAACTAGAGAAAGAAGAACAAACAAAACCCAAAGTTAGTAGAAGGAAAAAAATCATAAAGATCAGAGCAAAAATAAATGAAATAGAAACAAAGAAAACAATATCAAAGATCAATAAAACTAAAAGCTGGTTCTTTGAGAAGATAAACAAAATTGATAAACCTTTAGCCAGACTCATCAAGAAAAAGAGGCAGAGGACTCAAATCAATAAAATTAGAAATGAAAAAGGAGAAGTAAAAACTGACACTGCAGAAATACAAAGTATCATGAGCGATTACTACAAGCAACTCTATGCCAATAAAATGGACAACCTGGAAGAAATGGACAAATTCTTAGAAAGGTATAACCTTTCTGAACCAGGTTCAGAAAGGTATAACTAAGACTGAACCAGGAAGAAATAGAAAATATAAACAGACCAATCACAAGCACTGAAATTGAAACTGTGATTAAAAATCTTCCAACAAACAAAAGTCCAGGACCAGACGGCTTCTCAGGTGAATTCTATCAAACATTTAGAGAAGAGCTAACACCCATCCTTCTCAAACTCTTCCAAAAAATTGCAGAGGAAGGAACACTCCCAAACTCATTCTACAAGGCCACCATCACCCTGATACCGGAATCAGACAAAGATACTACAAAATAAGAAAATTACAGACCAATATCACTGATCAATATATATGCAAAAATCCTCAACAAAACACTAGCAAACAGAATCCAACAACACATTAAAAGGATCACACACCATGATCAAGTGGGATTTATCCCAGGGATGCAAGGATTCTTCAATATATGCAAAGCAATCAATGTGATACCCCATATAAACAAATTGAAGAATAAAAACCATATGATCATCTCAATAGATGCAGAAAAACCTTTTGACAAAATTCAACACCCATTTATGATCAACACTCTCCAGAAAGTAGGCATAGAGGGAACCTACCTCAGCATAAAAAGGCCATATATGACAAACCCACAGCAAACATCATTCTCAATGGTGAGAAACTGAAAGCACTTCCTCTAAGATCAAGAACAAGACAAGGTTGTCCACTCCCACCACTATTATTCAACATAGTTTTGGAAGTCCTAGCCACAGCAATCAGAGAAGGAAAAGAAATAAAAGGAATACAAATTGGAAAAGAAGAAGTAAAACTATCACTGTTTGCAATGACATGATACTATACATAGAGAATCCTAAAGATGCCACCAGAAAATTACTAGAGCTAATCACTGAATTTGGTAAAGTTGCAGGATACGAAACTAATGCACAGAATTCTCTTGCATCCTATACACTAGCAACAAAAGATCAGAAAGAGAAATTAAGGAAACAATCCCACTCACCATTGCAACAAAAAGAATAAAATACCTAGGAATAAACCTACCTAAGGACGTCTAAGACCTGTACTCAGAAAACTATAAGACACTGATGAAAGAAATCAAAGAGTACACAAACAGATGGAGAGATATACCATGTTCTTGGATTGGAAGAATCAATATTAGAACTTCAATTTATAGTTAATTTATTGAAAACTAAAGACATGTGAAAATGACTATACTACCCAAAGCAATCTACAGATTCAATGCAATCCCTATTAAATTACCAATGGCATTTTTCACAGAACTAGAACAAAAAATCTTAAAATTTGTATGGAGACACAAAAGACCCCAAATAGCCAAAGCAATCTTGAGGGGAAAAAACAGAGCTGGAGGAATCAGACTCCCTGACTTCAGACTATACTACAAAGCTATAGTAATCAAGACAGTATGGTACTGGCATGAAACAGAAATATATAGATCAATGGAACAGGATGGAAGGCCCAGAGATAAACCCACGCACCTATGGTCAACTAATCTATGACAAAGCAGGCAAGGATATACAATGGAGAAAAGACTTTCTCTTCAATAAGTGGTGCTGGGAAAACTGGACAGCTACATGTAAAAGAATGAAATTAGAACCCTCCCTAACACCATACACAAAAATAAACTCAAAATGGATTAAAGACCTAAATGTAAGGCCAGACACTATCAAACTCTTAGAGGAAAATATAGGAAGAAAACTCTTTGACATAAATCACAGCAAGATCTTTTTTGACCAACCTCCTAGAATAGTGGAAATAAAAACAAAAATAAACAAATGGGACCAAATGAAACTTAAAAGCTTTTGCACAGCAAAGGAAACTATAAACAAGATGAAAAGACAATACTCAGAATGGGAGAAAATATTTGCAAATGAATCAATGAACAAAGGATTAATCTCCAAAATATATAAACAGCTCATGCAGGTCAATATTAAAAAAACAAACAACCCAATTAAAAAATGGGCAGAAGACCTAAGTAGACATTTCTCCAAAGAAGACATACAGATAGGTAAGGGGCACATGAAAAGTGCCTCAACATAACTAATTATTAGAGAAATGCAAATCAAAACTACAATGAGGTATCACCTCACACCAGTTAGAAAGGGCATCATCAGAAAATCTACAAACAACAAATGCTGGAGAGGGTGTGGAGAAAAGGGAACCCTCTTGCACTGTTGGTGGGGATGTAAATTGATACAGCCACTATGGAGAACAGTATGGAGGTTTCTTAAAAAACTAAAAATAAAACTACCATATGACCCAGCAATCCCACTACTGGGCATATACCCTGAAAAAAACCATAATCCAAAAAGAGTCATGTACCACAATGTTCATTGCAGCACTATTTACGATAGCCAGGTCATGGAAGCAACCTAAATGCCCATCGACAGACAAATGGATAAAGAAGAGGTGGTACATATATACAATGGAATATTACTCAGCCATAAAAAGGAACAAAATTGGGTCATTTGTAGAGACGTGGATGGACCTAGATACTGTCACACAGAGTGAAGTAAGTCAGAAAGAGAAAAACAAATATCGTATATTAACGCATATATGTGGCATCTAGAAAAATGGTCAGATGAACCGGTTTGCAAGGCAGAAATAGAGACACAGATGTAGAGAACACACATATGGACACCAAGGGGGAAAGGGGGTGGTGGGGGTGGTGGTGGGATGAATTGGGAGATTGGGATTGACATATATACATTAATATGTATAAAATTGATAACTAATAAGAACCTGCTGTATAAAAAAAAAAAAAAATTCCAAACAAAAAAAAGAAAATGTTGCAGAAAAGGAAGAAGTGAAATTCACATTCTCAGAGCTGTATAATTAACAATCTCTTTTTGGAGGTTGTTTCTAGCCGTCTGAACACTCATTCCAATCATGAAAAAGAAAAAAAAATTAATTGAGCATGCACCCTCAGGATATGTAGAACTATTTATTTAAAATTATATTTGCATACTAATATGCTAACATATTGCATACATTAAAAAACACACATAAAATATGATTCTTCAAAAAGGAGACAAATATTAATACTTTAATAAATAATTTATTGGCTAAGTATACAAAAACTTTCTTAATGTAACTGCTTCGATATTTTTGTTGGAGCATCCAAAGTTCCTTTCTATGTAAAGTGTATTTTGGTAATTGGGATTAAGCGCTGACATTAACATTTTAGCAAGACAAAATACCTTGAAAACACCTAAATAGAAATGGTCGGTATGTATCATCAGCTGTATTAATAATCATGACACATTTTCAATCCATCTGTAATTAGCCTAAGATTTTGTTGAAATTTAGCTTTATGTTAAATTTCTGTGTTCTTTGGGCCAGCTGTTCTTATGAACTGGTTAGAAAGTGGTTTCTAGATCTGTTTTATGTGAAGAGCAATGAGAGTTTTTATGGGTGACATGTTTGCAACAAAACATTTCCAAATACCTATCTTCAAAATGCTCTCTCCTGGGCATGAGTTTCTTTCTCAGTCACCGTGGGGAAAAAATGTCTTATTTACCAAAGAAGGGCATAATAAAATGTGATTATTTTATTTATTTTTTTTAAATGTGATTATTTTAAAAAATAAATTTCAGGTAGCATGCAATAGTGTGATTGAATTAGAGTGCTTTCGTTTTCCTGATCCACCCAATATATGCCTGACAAGAAGCTGAGATTAAAACTCTGGCAGTTATCTTCAATGCGATGTTTCTTCCCAGGAATCTTTCCAAGCAACTTGTCCATTGTGTGAAAGTTAGTTTTGTTGAAATTAAATAGTAGAAACGATAAATCAGATAATTTAAAATTTTACTTAAGAGAAACTGAGACCACCAGCATCGATCTGTGTTATTTATATAACAAGCCTTTGTGTGTGTCTTTATTTTTCAATAAAATAACTATAAACTGAAGTTCTAATATTTTCTTCTTGGACACCAGTGGATTATCTTTAGTATTCTTTGTATGTGTGCATTCCATTTTGAAGACCACTGGTTCAAAAGATTATGAATTATTTTACCATGTACTCTCAGGTTGAAAACCATGAGCTGAGAGATGGGAGGCAAGTGGAAACAGAGAGGAGCAAGAAACGAAAATTTTTATGCATTAGGCATTTCACCTACAACCAATGAGGTAGCTATTTCACTGATTAGAGATGTGAGCTTCAAAGGGCTTAAAAGACTTTCAAAGAGCCACACCTAGTTATTAAGAACCTTAGGACTTTGCTCTTTTGGAGGTGCCATCCTCATTAGCGACTGTCTGTTAAAGAAGAGAGAGATTTCTGAATGCAAAACTGACATAAATAATGAAGTATCTTCCTCAAGGCGAGACAGAACACATTCAGTAGTCACAACTGAAAGTTCCTGAACCTTAAATTCCTGATTAGATTCCTTTGATCAGAGAGAATAATGCTGTCACCTTTAAAGCTTTAACAAGCTAAACAGCGTCCACTCACATATATGACTCCAAAAATCACAATAGAACAATGTACTCCAGGTAGCAACTACTTGCCAGAAATGATAATGAGGATTCATTTCGTCAATAAAGTTTTAAGTGAAACATTTCTAGGTATCAGGCACTAAAGATACAATGGAGCAAAAACGGACATTGTCATTATATTCTGTTACTGTCTTTTGAAAGATGAAGTCATTAATTAAGTACTAAAACCTATGTGTTCAATTATAAACAAGAGTTATTGTTTTGAAGAAAAGGAGTGTGGCATTGTGCAGGTTGAAAATAAGGAAACCAGCCAAAAGTATAGGTCATGGTAGGCTTCTCTAAGATCTGAGGATGGTGTGGTGTTAGCAAGGGGAGAGCGTGCCTGGCAGAGGGCACCGTCTATCAGGGCCTGTGGATGAAAGGAGTATAGCCTGATCCAGGAACTGAGAGCAGGCGTGTGTGACAGGAGGTCAAAGGGCAAAGAGAAGAGTGGCATTCCGTGTGTAATGTGATGGAGATGCATGCAGGGACAAGCCATGGAGGACTTTTAGAATATCAACACAGTGTTGATCCTTATTATATGAATAGTAAGAAGTTGTCAAGGATTTTAAGTAGAGAATGACATGACCAAAATTCATTTGGAAGATATCATTGTGGCTGACATGTGTTGGAAGAGGCTAGGTTGAACTGAGAATGATGACAGAAGTAAAAATGAGAGTCTAATACTGAGGTGGAACTCCCAGTTGAGGGGAAGAGGTTTAGTATACCATAAAGAAAAAAAAAGGTAACTATGTAGTTATCTAGTAGAAAGAGAAAAAAAACAATCTATAGGTTCCTGAGAAAGTAAGAAAGAAGGGCATGGTTCAGAGCCAAAAATGAACTAGAGAGAGACTACAAAAATATAAAGAAATAATTAGGATTTTAAATCTCAAGCATTAAGCAATTCTTCAATATCCAAAAATCAACTGTATTTCTATACACTAGCAATGAACATACCAGAAATAAAATTAAGAAAATAATTCTATTTAAAATAGCATCAAAAGGAATAAAATAATTAGATAAAAAACTGACAAAGTAGTGTAAGACTTGTACAGTTAAAACTATAAACACTGTTGAAAGAAATTAAGACACAAATGGAAAGATACCCCAAGTTCATGGATCAGTAGAGATATTACTGTTAAGATAACAATACTTCTTAAGTTGATCTACAGATTCAATGCAATTCCTGGCAAAATGTCAGCTGGATTTTTTAGGAAATTTTTTTAGGAAATTGACAAGCTGATTCTAAAATTTATATGGAAATGCAAGGGACTCAGAAGAGCCAAAATATTCTTGAAAAAAAAAAAGAACACATTTGGAGGATTCACAATTCCTGATTCCAAAACTTACTATAAAATTAGAGTAATCAGGACATTGTGGCATTTGCGTAAGGACAGACATAGAGATCAAAGGAATAGAACTGAAAGTCCAGAAATAAATCTTTCCGTTTGTGGTCAGCTGATTTTTGATGGTGCCAAGATTTGATAAGGAAAATAGTCTCTTCAACAAATTGTGCTAAGAACTGGATATCTACAAGTAAAAGAATTAAATTGGACCGCTAGCTCACATCAGACACAAAAAGTACCTCAAAATGGATCATAGACATAAGTCTAAGAACTAAAACTATGAAACTCTTAGAAGAAGACATAGTAGTAAATATTTGTGACTCGCGTTAGCAGTGGTTTCTTAGACATGACATCAAAATATAAATGACAATAAAAAAATTAATAAATTGGACTCGAACAAAATTAGAAAATTTTGTGCTACAAATGATACCATCAAGAACGTAAAAAGACAACCTACAGACTGGGAAGAAATCTTTGCAAATCATATACCTCATAATGGGCTTTTACCCAGAATATATATATTAAAAAATCCTCTTTCAACTCAATAATGAAATGATAAAATAACTCAGTTTTTAAAGGAGCAAAGGATCTGAACATAGATCCTATTCCAAGAAAGATACACAAATGGCCAATAAGTGCACAAAAAGATACACATCATTAAAGACAGACAATCTCAAGGGTTAGCAAGGCTATGGAAACAGAAATGTTCATAAACTTCTAATGGGAATGTAAAATGATCCAGCTGCTTTAGAAAACAGTTTGCCAGTCCCTCAAAATGTGAAGCTAGAGTTACCTTATAATCTAGCATTTCCACCCCTAGGTATACAATCAAGAGAAATAAAAACATATATCCCACATGAAAACTTGTACATGAATGTTCATAGTTGGCTATTCATAATAGACCACAAGTGGAAACAGTTGAAATGACCATCGACTGATAAATGGATGAATAAAATGTGGCATAACCATGCAATGAAATATTTTTGGCAATAAAAAAGCGTAAAGCAACATACTTTGACATGGATAAACTTTGAAAATATTACGCTAAATGAAATCACAAAGACCATATATTGCACGATTCCATTTATATAAAACATCCAGAAGAGACAAAATATAAAGATAGAAAGTAGACCAGTGGTTGCCTAGGACTGGGTGGAGGAGATGGGGGGTGGTACGACTGTTGGTATGTAAAGTGTTTCTTTTGCCAGGGGACAAAAATTTCTAAAATTATACTGTGATGGTGGCTGTACAATCTTGTGAGTATACTAAGAAACACTGACTTGTGCACGTTAAATGGGTGAATTTTACGGAATGTGGATTGTATAAATACAAGTGTTTTAAAAATCTCAAGCATTTGAAAATAGATTGTAATGGGAAGTGTGCGATATGAGAGGGGGAGGGATCAATGATGATAAATATTTTCTCTGTTAAAGTGGATGGATTTAGTGCCCATCACTGAAATGGTTTGGAAAGAGTTGACATTAATTAAGCTTTGAATATGATGTGTTTGAAGACAAGCGGTAACAAGCATTGGCAAGAACATGGAGAAAAGGGAGCCCTTGTGTACTGTTGGTGGGAATGTCAATTGGTGCAGCCACTACAGGAAACAGTATGGAGGCTCCTCAAAAAATTAAAAATAAAACTACCATATGATTCAGCAATTCCACTTCTGGGTATATATGTAAAGGAAACTCAATCATTATATCAAAGAGATATCTGTACCCCTTGTTCACTGCAGCATTATTTACAACAGCCAAGACATGGAAACAACCGAAGGGTCCATCAACAGATGAATGGATAAGGAAGACGTGGTATGTATATATTGATACAAAGGAATATTATTCAGCCATTAAAAAAGGAGGGAAATCCTGCCATTTGTAACAACATGAATGAAATCTGAAGGCATTATTACAAATACTATATGCTCTCACTCATATGTGAAATCTAAAAAAAGCAAACTCATAGAAACCGAGAGTAGATTGTTGGTTGTCAGGGATAGGGGGTTGGGAGAAATGGTTGAAGGTAGTCAAAGGGTACAGACTTTCAGTTATAAGATGCATAAGTTCTATAGATCTAATGTACAGCATGGTGAGTACAGTTAATGATACTGAATTATATATACTTGAAAGTTGCTAAGAGAGTAGATCTTAAGAGTTCTTACCACACATACACACATGGTAATTCTACGCGGTGACAAAGGTGTTAACTAATCTTATTGTGGCAATCATTCCACAATGTATACGTGTACCAAATTATCAAATTGTACACCTTAAATTTACACAATGCTGTATGTCAATCATATCTCAATAGAGCTGGGAGGGGGGAAAGAACTCCAAGTTTACTGGCTGGGTAGAGGAGCATTACTGGAAATGGAAAGCAAACTGTTCTGCATGCCTTCTCTAAACAGGAAAAAGAAAATCAATTGATGGAATTTACAGAAACGAGTAATTAGGAAAAATGTTCTAAAAATATAAGAAGTCTAAAAAATAGGATGATTTGCCTTACACATATTCAGTTGTAGTTGGTGGATAACTTTTAATCACATGGCAATTTAAAATAAAGCAAATTATATTATGAAATATTTTATATCTGATTTTCCTTTGTATTTTTTGTTTACCACCCAACCTCATAAATTAAGACTTAAATTTGAGAAATGTCTGACTAATGTAGTAAAATTAGATACAAGATGATAAACAGTGTGAATACCTATCCAGACATTTGGGAAACAAACCATTTTCAGCTATGATCTCTTTATAATTATACTTTAAACAGCTCATGCTGATTATATAACTTGTCTGCCATCTAGAAGTAAGTGGTACTGCTTATGAAGCTAGAGATAGGTCAGTCAATGGCAATGTTTCTGTAGCCCAATCATCCACTAGACATTACATGACATCACCTCAAATTTACTTTTTGATGGGCTATAGAATGTCGAAGCAAAGGAAAAGGACATTTTAAATGTTAGTGTTATATCACGCCAAAGGACACATTAGAGGACTTTCTTTTTTTTTGGAAAAATATAACCTGAGGTTATGGCAATCCTATTGTTTCTCTTGTCATTTATTCTGCTTTGTTATTTGATCTGATAAGAAAAAGAAGGAAGAAGGAAGTAGGTAATGTCTATTGTCATTTTGCTCTACAGATAAGTCAGAGTGGAAAAAAATTAGACGTAGTATAAAAGCATAGCTGCCTAGAACAAGAAATAATCCTGCAATTTCTACATTTTCATGATAAATCTTGTGAATAAAATCTTGGTATAATTCAGCAAACAAAGCAATGGTAAATTTACATAAACTAGTAACGTTCCTTTAAAAATCTATTTAGTATGCTAAGGAAGAAATGTTGATTTATTTATTTGTCCATATATCATTTGCATGAGAGTTTATTGTGAAATTATTATGCCAAGAACTTTACCAGACACTATATAAAAGTATTTACCTTTAAAAGAGTTCACAATTCAGTTGGTAAAATAGGTGGAAAGAAATCTCTGAATAGTCCTCTAGACTTTTCTGTCATTAGTAAATATCATTTCTTGTTACTAACATGAGGAGTAACACCAAAGAAAGGGTTTCTTGAATTAATTCCTGACATTGTTCCATTAACAGCTTCAAGAGGAACAAAGAATGCTTCTGTTTACCTCTGTGATTTAGAAAAAAAAAAAAAGGATAAAAAAAACAAAAACAAATAAAAACCTCCTGATCATCACACCCTAAAGATCACAGTTAGGGGCTGTGTACTGATGGGCTGCAGTAATTTCAGGGTTTATAACCAAACTACCAAGTCCAGGGGAAAAATAGCATCTATTGTTGTGCCTCTTTCTTACAATGAAAGAAACTTCTCACTGTTTGGGTTAAATACTTCACTCTTAAACCCATCACTTGCAAGAAGAATGAAATTAACATAACTAGTTTAAAGAAACTAGTTTTAACATAACTAGTTCCAAAGAAATGTAAACAATTTAAGATCTAATCCTGAAACTAAGAATTTGGTCATCTTTGGTCATGAAAGAAGTGGAACTTTTTTTTTTTAAATCAGTGTTAATGTTAGGAAGAACGAAGGGTTGGGTAGGTAACTAACAGTATTCACTACATTGACCCTGCTGATTAACATGGAAAATTTATCCTAATTCAATAGATAATAGTTTACTAAGTATATTAATTAGTTAATTTCATAAATTTATAATAATATTATTAAATCAATCCAATTATTAACTGGATCTAAGTATATAAATATGTAAGTCAAAAGGTACACAGTTTGTCTTTGTCCAAAATAGCAGAAAGATCTGACCTCTTAACTAAGTTTTCAATCTCTCTCTGGGGAAGTCATGCTACCCTCTTCTGGGTGCTAGGAAGCAAGAGTATTTCCAGTGGAAATAAGCCATGGGGCTCACGTAGTAGTGTCACTCTCCAGCAAGCAGCCTTCACATTGGAGCTAGCAACTCTACAACAGTTACACCATAGTTTTCAAAGTGCTGTCTTCAAACCAGCAAGATCAGCATCACCTGCAAACTTTTTAAACCACACATTCTCAGACCCCAACCCAAACCTACTGAATCAGAAACTGCATTTAGATAAACAACAAGGTCCTACTATACAGCACAGGGAACTATATTCCGTATCTCGTAATAACCTACAATGGAAAAAAATCTGAAAAAGAATATATATATTCGGAATCACTTTGCTGTACACCAGAAATAATCACAACACTGTAAATCAACTATACTTCAATTAAAAAAAAAAGAAAGAAAGAACCTCTGCATTTGAGGTCTCGTAGTGTGTTAAAACCCTGCAGGTGATTCTGATCATCGTAACATTTGAGAACCACTGAAAACAACTCTGTTGTCAATTTTCATTATCTTAATTGTGCCAATTTACTTCCAGCTTCTCTCTCCCACCATAGCCCCACAATTCTAGTATATTCATTTCAGTATTTTTGCTAGTGTTTAATTTAATTCTTTTCTTTCCCACTGTTCTCCATGCTGCAGTCAAAACCATTTCTCTTGCCCACTACATCAGCTTCTGTATATAAATGTCTAGAGCTGCACTGTCCAATATGGTAGCCACCAATCACATATCACTATTCAAAATGAAATTAATTAAAATTAAAAATTCAGGCATATTAGCCACATTCCAAATGCTCGATAGTCAAATGTGCCAAATGACTACCATACTGGACAACACAGATTCATAAACCATATCTATCATTGTAAAAAACCCTATTGGATAGGAGTGAACCAGAGCATCACAAATCCATGTTTATAAGTGCACACTTAAGTAAAATGCACTAAAACCTATTGCTTATATATAAAAGTGGAATCCTTCCAGAATACATTCAATTGCAGGAGGAAGAGTTATTCACCCTCTCTTTTATGAAGATGGTGGTTTTTGATTTTGAAAATATGGCAGACAAGATATTCTAAAAGACAAAAAATGACAAAACTTCTTTTTTCAAAACACATAAATCCTGGCCAAATGTAACAAATATTCTTTGCAATGAACAGCTGAACTTACAAAAAAGAGTTAAGGGTGGGAATCTCCAAAGTACCAACAGATTTCCCAATCTTGGACACCTGGAGGCTTGGTTTTTAAGGGCAGTTCAGTAACAGGAGACAAAGTTTTTGGTAGGAAGTAGAAATTGAGATCTCTACATAAATTTGGAACAATTGAATTTTTAAGCTTTTCCATTATTACTCTATAGGATTTAGAGATTCTCTCAATAATAGTTTATTGAAATACTGATTGCAGCATATCTGAATATTCATTACTTTTATTTAAATAATTCATTAAAAGTTGATTAGCATCTGTATTTGGGATTTTTAGTTTGATGGCAGCTGTAAAGTATACTACATGGAATTTTTGGTCTTTTTTTTTCATTTCTATACTTTTTCTCTCACGATAATGCAAATACCTCATCAAATAGCAAGTCTGCAGGATGGAACTTGGGTATTTATATCATTCAGTTATACCCTTAGTAGTCACCAGGAAACAAATAGCTAGACTCGAAGTTGAACATACTGAAAGTCTTATGAGGAAAACTATGCCAGAGTCTTTATGTAAAACTATATTCTGATTGTATTTAAACATAAACAATACTATTCATTTTATAGCACTCTATGGTTCACAAATTACTCATTTTTTTTTCATCTGAATTACATAACAACTTTAGAATTCAAGTTGTGCGGGTATGTTATCACTATTTTATTTGTAAGGAAGCTGGCATGAAGCCTCCAAAATGTCATATGAGAGACACATCATATTGTGTTCTCTGCAAAATGTGATTCAACATTTTTATTAGATGCATATAATGCCAAATTTACAGATTTAGCGAGTTCAGCCCAAGCAGAACAGCCTACCATTTAACTAGACAGATACACAGTCAACATTTGAGATGCTCCACACATAACCACACACATCCCTTCCTTGTCTGGATGTTTCATCAGTTTTAAAACTACCGTCATGTAGTCCCTATGATGAATTAACAATCAAGACAGAATTACAGCATAAAAATGTCTCTGGCTAAATAAAATCTTCCATGAGAGAAGGAAAGAAAGCCCTGGCCCAGTCTACTATTAGTAATCTTAATACTGTTGGCTCTTGTGATCTGATTTCACCTTGAAATACTGAGACAGAGACCCTGAGGGGCTGAGATAGGATGAAAGTTTCAATGGCATCCAGGAGAGAGAACAGAGGACACACAGAAAACAGGGGCAACCTCTCCAGGACTGTCTAGGATGAAGTCCGTACTAACCACCTGGTCCAAAAGAGGGCAGGACGAGGCTGCAAGACACAAAAATAAATAAATAAAGGTATCATCTGCCAATTTTGAAGTTTTGTCATGGACTAATGCTGTTCTCACACTGATGTAACTTTTAAAGCCTCCATAATGCCCAAAAGGAAATGATGTACTATAATACATAGAAATCAAATAGAGTTTTGTTAAATCTCTAAAATAATCACCATTTCATCATAAATAAGTTAATATTATCAAAGTGATTCCCTTGCAAAGCCTCATGACAACAAATAACTTATATGTGTTTTCTTTCGTTCATCTATTGGTTAATTCTACATGTTTTGAGGATGGAGCACAGACCAATACAGATGCTGGCCTCAAGAAGGCCACAGTCTAGAAGCAAAGAAGGAAGGAAAATAAGTCCAATAAGTTGCAATTTATATTACAATACTGAAAGAAATGAAATCAAATTCTGTCAGAAAGCAAAGCATTTATCTCCCCAGACTGCTTGCAAATACAAAAGTGTCTAATCTATGATACACTTTTAAATCAGAACGTACACAATTATCTCCTTTTTGAAACAGAATTAACCATCATAATATTGTAATTCAAGAAACAGAGACATTATTCTTTCTCATCTTTGTCACCCTCTGTGAGATTAACATATTAACTCATTACTAACCTTTTCAAAATGCACTTATGCAAAAATATTATGTCACTTTTCCATGTGTTTCTATTTTATTGATTACATTTTCATTGCTCTTACATTAACTAGATTCAGTAACCCCTTGGAAACTGCTGCAAGCAATCTCAAGAAGTTTTGGTATGTAGATTTTCTTAGAATGCCTAAGTGGCTTGGTTTATTGTTTTATTTGTTGAAATCTTTTTTCCTTCCAAAAAGAAACAACATATATTTCAATATGTACCCTCAATTGTCTTTCAAAGAGTTGCTTAACTCATTTAGAGGGAGGCTAAAAAACTAAAGAGAGAAAAATATAAAGAATGTGGGTACCTGGGGCACTTCATAAATCTAGAGCAATATGCAAAAACATTTCCGTTGTATACAGTGCCTTATTCAGTTGATAGGCCAAGCTACTCTAACAAAGATAAACCAAAACTCAACGGCTCAACCAACTGAGATGTTCACTTATCTCCCTCATAACAATCCAGAGATGTACAGCCAGTCCAGAATCCTGTTCCACAACATCATCCAGAGATCTTAATGGTTATTATCTTGTTCCATGACCTTATCACACCAACAATCCAGCCAGGAAGAAGGAAAGAGGGAAACTGGAGGATGAGCCATGTTCTCATCAAATTATGATGCAGCATTCAAACCCATTACTTCCAGCTGTATGCCCTTGAGCAATTCCTAGTCACATGGCTGCATCTAGCTGCAAAGAGAGCTGGGAAATGGGCTTAGCTAAAACTCAGGGATTCCATTAATAAAGGGAAGGATGGGATGATAGTGGTTTCTTTGAGGCAACGCAATTTGCAGATTCTGTCACACAAACTGACATTTCAACAAAAAAAAAAACAGAAGAAAGAAAAAAACCCTGAGCTACAGGAAGATACAGCAAAGCTGTTTGGATGGTAAACACAAATACTTTGGGAATTTGAGAGAAAAAAACAATCCGAATAATAGTTATATGATGATGGACTCCAAAGTTATTGATTTTTACTGGGGAAAAAGAAGTACAAGTTACTGTAGCATGCTCTCTGAATATATCAGTGCAGTAGGGCCCTCTGGATAAAAAGATTTATAATACCATGAGCAATGAGAAATAGAATTTAATTTTACCCTTATAGGAAAATATCTTAAACTGAACAATGGAAGTACCAGAAAGAGTGATACACCTTAAAATCTTGAAAGGGAGATAAACAGAGAAGATAAAATAAGTATTTTACATGAAGGAGAGAAAATCGATACTACATGCTATTCCAAAATTTAAAAAATATTAGATTCTATAATACTCATTACATAGTAATGGATGATATGCTTGTAACAGATTATGTTAAAGGAAAATTAAGATATTTGGGAGAATTACAGTTAGCATTTTGAGACTGTCATGGATGATTTCCTCAGAAAGCACGCTAACTTTTAAAATGATTCCCTTAGTGTCAGAGTCAGAGACAAACAGTGTCAGAGACAAATATTGGGTTTAATGAACCAAACATCTGACTTTGTTTTTTTTAAGATATTGCTAAAGGTTGTGTGTAAACCACAGTCCCCTGGGTATCACTGGTATCATTCATCCTGTTACAGTCAGTGTTTTGCAGACAAAGTGGGCATAAGCTGAAAAATGTAGTTAGAAATTCATATCTTATGTTTTTCATCCTTTCAACTAATTTACCAAATTCTTACTGTTCTATTAGAAATATATTACCGCTCTAAGTGTTAAGCAATGATAATAAGGCAATCAAATTAATATTATCTAGAAATTTCTAAAAACCCATCCTTAAATGGAAAGGAGAAAGTGTACTTAAACATTAACCAGGACACATTTCAACTGAAGTAATAATGTTCGCCAGTGAAGTTCAAGGACAAAAGTGTTGTATCTTTAAGTCGTATTTCTTTTTTTTTTATTTTATAAATTTATTTATATATTTATTTTTGGCTGCACTGGGTCTCTGTTGCTGCGTGGGGGCTTTCTCTAGTTGTGGCGAGCGGGGGCTACTCTTCGTTGCAGTGCGTAGGCTTCTCATTGCAGTGGCTTCTCTTGTTGCAGAGCACGGGCTCTAGGCGCGTGGGCTTCAGTAGTTGTGGCACACGGACTCAGTAGTTGTGGCTCGCGGGCTCTAGAGCGCAGGCTCAGTAGTTGTGGCGCACGGGCTTAGTTGCTCCGCAGCATGTGGGACCTTCCCAGACCAGGGCTTGAACCCGTGTCCCCTGCATTGGCAGGCGGATTCTCAACCACTGCACCACCAGGGAAGCCCTTTAAGTCGTATTTTTGTTGTTGTTAACAGATGTTCAACTTTCTTAAAATAAAATAAGGATCACCATCCTTTTGAAATAATGATGATTTTCTCGGCTCACCATCCATCCGTGTTCCTCTGATTCCCCCAGGAGTTAGAGGTGTTCTCTGAGATGTTCTTACACACATTTTCCTTTCTGAACAGTGACATGCCTTTCCAGACAGCATGAGAGACCGGAACAAAAATCCACCAGCACAGAAGAATTTTCTTTCAACAAAGCTGAGGATCATATATTATTGCCCTTATCTCCCAATAATTCTATATTATTATCTTTGACTTCTTAGTTATCCTTTTCTAATAAACGAAACATAATTTGTTTAAAATGATAAGGTTGGACACACTACTATATATAAAATAGAAAACTATTATGGACCTACTGTATAGGACAGGGAACTCTACTCAATACTCTGTAATGACCTATATGGGAAAAGAATCTAAAAGAGAGTGGATCAGGACTTCCCTAGTGGTCCAGTGGTAAAGAATCCACCTTCCAATGCAGGGGACATGGGTTTGATCCCTGGTCAGGGAACTAAGATCCCACATGCCGAGGGGCAGCTAAGCCCATGTGCCACAACTACTGAGCTCACACGCCTCAACGAGAGAGCCCGCATGCCGCAAACTACAGAGCCCACGCGCTCTGGACCCCGCCCGCCACAGCTAGAGAGAGAAAACCCTCACGCCACAGCTAGAGAAGGCAGCATGCCACAACGAAGAGACTTCAAGCCACAACTAAGACCCAACACAGCCAAAAATAAATAGAGTGGATATACATATATGTATAATTGATCCGCTTTGCTGTACACCTGAAACTAACACAACATTGTAAATCAACTACACTCCAATAAAAATTTTTTTTAAAATGATAAGTTTGGATAAGGCAGGAAACTAGCCATTTTGAACACTTACAAAGTACAGATACAGTGTTAAGGGCTTTGCATTTGTTACAGATCTTTTTTAATTTCACTAACTCTTGCCAAGGGGGATATATGTGTTCTTTAACAGTTGAGAGAAGCAAAGCTCAACTTGCCTGAGTTTACACAGAAATTAATTGGTAGAACTGCAGTTCTTGATACAAATCCATGCAAGTGAAAGAAAAGCAGGAAACAGAACTATATGAATTCAAGCTTTATTTTAACATCTACTTTATTTCTTGCTGGATTTCTTAAATTCTGCCTCTTTTGACTATGAGCCCTTCATGAGCAGACCAGAGTATTTTTGTGAGTTCTTGGTTGGTTTTTTGTTTTGTTGTGTATTCCAGCAGCAACAATTATAACACTCAATAGAACATAGAAGATATCTGTTCATTTATTTTAAATTCCTGATATTTGAATGTGTTGGAATGCATAGCATTACTTTGGAACCATCAAGGAGACTGTCTGAATCTTTTGTCCTAATTCCTAACTTTTCCAATGGGTAATCCAAGGTCCAGAAATGACTGTCCTCTTCAACATTGTTCAGCTAGAAATGGCAGAACCAGGATTTGAACTTATGTCTTCTAACCCCAGTGAAATTCCCACTACGTTAAGTTTTCCTATAGCAAGTGGCCTCCATAAAAGCAGTACTTTTAAACTGAATGTGGTTTTATAGCTTCTGCCTTCACTGGCTTTGACAGCGTCTCTTCTATTTGGTCTCTGACTTCCTTTTGCCAGAGAGAAGCTCACCAACTTAAATCTCAGAGAGCTCCAAGAAGAACCTATTTCCTATGACAGGGTCTTGACCATTAAATTACCTTCACTTTTCTTCTGACAAAATTCAAGTTTATTAAGTCTCAGGATGTTGCCCAAGGACTAGGGCTAAATATAAGAGAAAGATTTATGCTTATAAACAGTTATTTTTCCTTTACTGTGTAAGAAACCTCAAGAGAAACATCACATAAACCTAGAGAACAAGAAGATGAAAATTTAAAAGTATGAGTTTTCCTAACAATCCTCCTTACTTCTCTTTTTCATATATGTGTGTATATGTTATATAGTATACATAAATTTATATATAAATAAAAATTACATGTATATATTTATATTGAGAGACTATATATACATATAACTTATATATACTATACATACATATATAACCCCCTTTTTTGCATTTATGTCATTCTGTGTCATCATGAACAAAACCTACCACTTTATAATTGCGTGTTCAGCTTCTGAGTGAAGAAAACTAAGGAAGTGAATGTGAGCTAAGTCTCTGGTCCCACCTCACAGGTGACCTTCAGGGAGGACCAACCTGAAGCTCACTTCCTTAAGGTGAAAAATGATTGACGTTCAATTTTGAAAAACAAATGAATGCAAAAGAGATGTGATTTTTGGCTAAGCTTAAATCGTACCATTATTTTCTTTCCATTATTTTTTTCTTCCAGTTTTATTGAGATATAATTGACATACAACACTGGATAAGTTTAAGGTGTGCAGCCTAATGATTTGATTTGCACACATCCTGAAATGATTATCACAATAAGTTTAGTGAACATCCAACGTCTCGTACAGATACAAAATTAAAGAAACTAAAAAAAAAAAACTCTCCCTGTGATGTGAACTCTTAAGATTTGCTCTCTCAACAGCCTCCATTGCACGTTATATCCTTAGTATTTATTTATAACTGGAAGTTTGTACATTTTAACCATTTTCATCCAATTCCCCTTCTCCCCACCCCCTACCTTTGGTAACCACAAATCTAATCTCTGTGAATATAGAACATTCATAATACTCTATGAATTTATTTCTGAAGTATAATTGACCTATAACACTATGTTAATTCCTGGTACACAACATAGTGATTCGTTATTTCTATACATTTTAAAATGATCACCATGATAATCTAGTTAACATCTGTCACCATACAAAGATATTACATAATAACTGACTATATTCCCCACACTGTACATTTTATACCTATGACTCATTTATTGTGTAACCAGAAGTTTGTACCTCTTAATTTCCCTCCCCTATTTCTCTCCTCTCCCCAGTCCCCTCCTCTCTGGCAACCGCCTGTTTGTTCTCTGTACCTATGACTCTGTTTCTGTTTTGTTATGTTTGCTCATTTGTTTTGTTTTTTAGATTCTCATATAAGTGAAATTATACAGTATTTGTCTTTCTCTGTCTCTCTTATTTCACTTATTTCCTCCCATTATTTTAAATGTAGAACTTAAGAAAATGATATATTAAAGAAAAAAACCTGACAGATGAACTGAACCTAAGCAGTGTACATTCTATTGAGTAAATGTCAGGCTAGAACAAAAGCAGCATGGAAAAAAGGAACTATCAGAACCTCATTTTTAAGTGTTTTTCTCATTGGAAAGGCTCTAGTTTTCATTATTATTTTATGCACCTGTTACACAAAATATAAGCAATCTGTAAGTACTTGTGGAATTAAGTAATAATTCTGTCCAAAATACTGTTGAAAAGTAAGAGGGAGTGACATCTTTCCCAGAATCCTTAGGGAAACATTCTTCTCCAGGGAGTTTGGCCATTTCAGTTGTATTTCATGATAGGATTTGGGTATCTATGAGAAATTAAATGTAAACTACCATTGTCAGGAAGCATTAAATAAATAGGCAACATAATTCCTGATTTGAATTTTCTGGTTGTATATGTATATTGTACAAAACAGCCATAAATCACAGGCATTATGTTGTTTAATGACCCTTATATTTAAAAAAAGAAAAAACAAATAAAACATGATTTCCTCAACATTAAGAGCTAGCAAAAAAAAAAAAAGCTTTACTTTTTTTGATATTCTTTATTATATCAGGTAAAAGCAAAACAAAAAAAAATTTGTATTCCATTATGTTTCTCTTTTGATGGTATCTTCAAGAAATTTCAGAACTAAGTTTTGTGCTTTAAATGAATTTACTTGGAGCAGGAACTCCATTAGATTATTTCACTTCCCCGTCTTCACTACCTAAGTCTTGTCCTTTCACCTACATATTATGGTAAGAATGTGAATGAGTAAATGAGGAAAGTCATCTGCATACCTTGTGAAGAGCCTCAAAAAATCCTTTATCTGGAATAAAGTGATAGACAATGTATCAGTATTATTCTGTTAACAATTATGAAGCATAGTCAGTTCAATTTTCAAGTATTGTGTTGGGGCAGAGCACATGACCAGAAAAGTAGAGGAATCACAATCATTTTACAAAGTGTACATTCCTGTGTAAAACCATCCAGATCAAGAAAGAAGATTACAATCTCTCTGGAAGTTTCCATCATGATCCCTTTTAGTCATTACCCCTCCTAAAGGTATTGTTGTTTCTGCCTCTATAGATTAGTTTTGACTGCTTTTTAACTAATTTATATAAATGGAATTGAATTGTACATTTTTTGTGACTAGTTTGTTTTGCCTAATGTTTGTGAGCTGCATCCATGTTGTTGCATGTAGTGATAGTTCATTGTTTTCCATTGCTGCAGAGTATTCCTTGCATGCATGTTCTACAATTAATTTACTCCTTCTATTCTAAGTGGACTTGTGGGTTGTTTCCGGTGTGGCGTTTTTGCAAACAATGCTGCTAATGACATTCCGATGCATATCTTTTACTACATATGTGTGTGCCACTCTCTTGGAATTACCAGGTCATAGGTTTTGCATATGCTCAGCTTGAAAAGAAACTTCCAAACAGTTTTCCAGAATGGTTGTAACAACTTACATATCCACATCAGAGCTGTGCGAGGGACCCTGTTGCTTCACAGCCTTGCCTACCATTGGTATCGCCATTTCTTTTTTAAAAATTTTAGATATTGTGGTGGGTATTTAATAATTTGAATTTTTATTTCTCTGATGACTCAAATTGGTTGGCATATTTTCTTTAGTTTATTAGCCATTAGGATAGCCTCTGTTATGAAGTGTCCTTGCTTAACCATTTTGCCTGTTTGCTTTTCAGTTGGGCTGAATGTCTTTTTCTCGATTTATTTATGAGTTCCTTACATGTTCTGTATGCACATCTTTTGTCAGATTATATTCTGCCCATACTGTCTCCCACTCTGTGGCTTGTATTTTTTTTCACTCAAAGAGTTTATTTAAGACATGCTCACCACTATCTTATACGTAGGAAAAAGAGAGCAAAGGTTTACTCTACATGGTATCAGATAACCCTAGGCAAGAAAGAAATCATGTTAAGACCCAGTATAAAGTAGGAGCTCAATAAGTATGTGTTGAATTAATTAATAAATGATGGCATACATGTCTCTTCTGCTCAATAAAATCCTTATCAAAATATTACCTCAATATTTTATTCAATATAGTAATGGCAGTTTTCTAGGAGAAAAAAATCATACATAAGAAAATTTTTGAAATGTCTCAGAGGTTTGTGCCTTTCCCATCAACCAAAGAAGAGAAGCATGGGTTACTATTCTTGCAAATTCCAAAGAACTGTAATAATTTTTTGAAATTCTTAATCCAGATAAACCTACCATACACTGTTTTACTTTAACATTACATCTAACTCAAGAAGATATATTAAAGGAAAGAAACATTGAGAGGATAAAACATTCAATAGTAGAAAAGGAAATGGAAAAACAATTGTATCTGATTGGAAGACTTGAGAATGAGACTATTTCATGTTGAATGAATGTTCACAATCATGTTTAACAGAGAGAAATGATGACTACTCAACTACCATATAACCATTTATAATAAAAAAATAAAGCTTTATTTGCAAACTGCCTTGGACAATGTTCCTGGGGTTTGTTTTTAAATAAGTTGCTTGAAACCTCAATAAAAATCTCCATTGCAGGCATGAATGTGAATAAAACACTGACACTGTATATATGAACAGCTGCTCTTGTACTTTGAAAATTGTTTGGTTGGAGGAATATACATAAATCTATATAAAAAAAGCAAGCATTTTAAAAAGTCATTTTGATTTTGTGAATGCTTCCTATAGCTCCTAAATATTTCAACAGTTGCAATCAATTAAGGAATCTATTAACATTTCCTATTGTCAATCCTATCACGTCATAAATATATATTACTTCTCAAGGTGAAATAATAAAAAGGACCATTTAAGGAATGATACATTCTTTTAAAGTCAAGCCTTTTAACAGTGGCATAAAACAAGTACATCTGCAATCATTTCACTAATATGGTCAACCACTGACATCTACTGGCAAAAATAAGCAGACAAGTTTTGGTTAACTTATAAACCAGATAGAATTTTTTAATGGCTCTAGTTTGAATATTAAAAGTTGATTTAGAAATTAATGTTTAGCTATGGTTTTAGTTAAATTATGTAAGGACATGACTATTTAAAACATATAGCCCCAAATACTGAAGTTGTGTTAGAAGTGGCCTAAATAATTGTTTATTTTTTCCTTCATAAGATTACAAATTAGGAAGAATTCGAATTTTGTTGTTGTAAAAAAAAGATTAAATGTGTGGTTTGAGAACAAGTTTCAAGTTTGGAAAACTTAACTTTCTAATTTGCCAAAAGCTTAGTTAAGCTCATCAAATACATAGTATTCTTAACTCTTAAATAAAAGAAAATGTGTCTTCTTAAATTGTCAAGCAAGTCAGATCACAGTTTCATTTTTTTGTGCATTTTCCTTGCCTTTATTCCATCCTTTTCTCTAACCTCTCTCTCCCACTAAGTACCACTTCTTGACTCTTATCCAGCCACCTCTCCCAGTATTTTGCAGGTTCAAGACAATGGTGTTTCATCAAGGTGCCATGACGCTAGCAAGCATCTGGGTGTAATATCATTCATTTCTATGCTCAACAAAAAAATTTTAAATGTCTCTACATACTATAAACTATTTTAACTTCTGTGATTCAAAAGTAAATGATCCAGGGCTTCCCTGGTGGCGCAGTGGTTGAGAATCTGCCTGCCAATGCAGGGGACACGGGTTCGAGTCCTGGTCTGGGAAGATCCCACATGCCGCGGAGCAACTGGGCCCGTGAGCCACAACTACTGAGCCTGCGCGTCTGGAGCCTGTGCTCCGCAACAAGAGAGGCCGCGATAGTGAGCAGCCCGCGCACCGCGATGAAGAGTGGCCCCCGCTTGCCGCAACTGGAGAGAGCCCTCGCGCAGAAACGAAGACCCAACACAGCCAAAAATAAATAAATAAATTAAAAAAAAAAAAAAAAAGTAAATGATCCAGACACAAGCCCCAGTTTACCTGGAGTTTTCCATTCAAGTAGTGAGAGACAGATAAGTGAAATAAAAGATATAGTATGCTCAACAGTATAAGGGCTTTTACATGTAGGGAATAAATAATGCAGAGAAGGGGGTACAATATTTAGGGAGAAGACAGGATGCAGCGTGCTAGGCATGTTCAATGTAGCAGTCAGGTGAGGCCTCCCTTGACATTTGAGCAAATCAGGTGAGGCTGTCATAAATCATGGAGATGCTAGGGAAGGAATGCCCAGGAAGAAGGAAACGAGCTGAGGAAGAAGAAGGCTTGGAAAAGTAGAAGAGCGGCAACTAGACCCATGTCACTGGGGGGAGTGAGCCAAAGGTTGTGTAATAGGAGCTGATGTCAGAGAGATGATGGGGACCAATTCTGTGGAGACTTTCAGCTCGCTCTGGGGCAGGGCTGTACCCCTGAGTGGGATGGGAAGCCATGGAGGGCTGGGTGGAGGAGCAACATGATCTGACTTATTGCAGATATTTTAGCAAATATTTTATTAAAAAAAAAAGAAGTAAACAGTGAAAATTGATGTGAATCCGTCTTACAAAATTTCCTCTGAGATGGGCTTCCTACAGAGTACTTAGTGAGCAATGACATATTTCAGAAATAGGTGTAAATGTTTTAGTGTTATAGAGAATTCCAAATCAGATAAAGAGCATGTCCTGAAATATACAAAGGCAACGATTTTTTTTTCAGTAAAAAAAAATATTTCCTTTAAGAAGCCTACTTTAAACTGTTTATATGAAAATTCTATCAGTAAAATTAGGGATTAATTTTATCTGTTTAATTTAGTATCTGCAAAAAAACTTCTTGTTTTACTCACACACATCTAATTTTTCGGTAAAATTTCACCACACGTCAAAGTCTTCCCCAAACTTGATCACTCCTCACTACCTCCACTGCTGTCACCTTCGTTCAAGCAACCATCATTTCTAACCTGAAAGAGTTCAGTAGATTTTTACTGTCCTGTATACCCCATCTCCAGCTCTCCATGCTATGTACAATATCTATAGGGATCCTATGAAAACAGCTTTTTGTCCTTCCTATGTCTTCCCAGCTTATCAGAGAATGGTAGAAATAAAATAAAAGACAAGAAAGAAAAAGAAAAAGGACCACCCAGGTTGCCAGCTTGAGAACAGACCGCAGGGGCGAAGGAGACAAGGAGAGGGCAGAGAGACAGCAGCTTTCATCCAGGGGAGAGAGAGTTGTAACTTGATCACAGGGGTGGTGATGGAGGTGACTGAGTAAAAATTGGGGGGTGGATATATCTGGAAAGCAGAATCAAAAGGATTTGATAACTAAATGGAAGAGGGGTGGGAAAAAAAAAGAGTTAAAGGAAAAAGTCTATAAACAAAGTCAAAATTACTTCCTTTCCCAGAGAAAACTCTAATGAGATAGCTAGAGATTATTCTTTCCTTCTTTGTACTTACATATGTGATAGATTTGTATAATAAAAGAATCTGATAACATTCGGAAATCAAGGACAGTGAATAACTTCTTTCATAACATTTATGGTAGGTGCCAATGAAAAATCTATTATTATCCTCCAAGTATTTAACAGACACATAACAAAACACATGATCTCAATTTATGATAATACGGTAGGACTGAATTGTTCCCTGGGAGTATTTACTAAATCAAACGCCCCTTCCTCAAGCCATAAGACATTTACTATTAGAACCTCAGTTCTATTTAACTATAAAATTCCAATTAATAATACATTTCAAAAAATAATAATAATATATTTCAGTAAAAACCAAATATGGTTGCCTAATTAATCAAAGCAGCAATATTATATCCAGATTTAGATCATGAAGGGAGTATAGACGTTTCATGGTAACACAACTCAATTCAACAGAGTTTGTAATTTGGACACTTGATTTGTTTCAAAGCATTCTGTTGGCCAAGTTACTTGATAGCCACCCCTGCACCAATTATAATATCCGGACATGCAATCAACAGCTCCACATGAGACCCTCTGGGCGGTACAACTCGAATTTCCTTGTATTTCCTCCAACTCATTTTGTATATCTAAAAGTGGCCATAAATCCTCTTGCAAGCTTTTACTCTCTCTACCCACTACATGCAGACCTTTTTAGGGAAGTTCTAAAAAAAATTTCGTTCTTCAAACCATTTCCCTGAAGTTTTTGGCAAAATAATATTTATTGAAATACCTACTTCTTTACTGTTCCTATTGTAGTTTTTCTTTTACAGCATTGCTTCCTTTGACATTTATTCCAAGTTCACGCTGCTCTTTTTGATCACTGTATTCATTTTAACTTCATGCACTTAAATTATTCAATTCTAAGTGCAGTTATCATGGAGACAAAAATCCTTTAAAAATACAATCTATTATTGTATAGTGTAACTCAAAATGAAGATAGTTTTGTTTAAAACTGTGCTTTGTGTGTGCATGTGTTTGTGTGTGTGTGTGTGTGTGTGTGTGTTCTTATAGGGAGCTTTAAAATGTTCTTCTTTTCTTGAATCTGACCTTTCATTTTCAATATCCTTTGCTTCACACTGGATTGTGAATGTGCCCTTTCCCCGTGTCTGAAAATCTTTCAAACTTCACCATTCATTCTAAGAATCAGCAATATGTTATGTTTTTATAGCACCTTTCTTCCAGGGAACAGAGAGTGTTTCATATATATTACCACATTCATCCTTAAAATTTCTCTCACAATACCCATAGCCCTGGCTAAACTATGCCTCGGTTGAAACCTCAATCCATATCTTTAGTTCTTCCTTCCTTGACTGCCTTTCCTATAAACTCTGTAAATCACATTTTCAGAATCCTGCATCTGTAGAAAATAAGCATAATTCTATCACTCAAATCACTTTTCTTTCTACCCTTGTTCTCAGGATTCACCATCTTTATTTCAAAACTTTACCACAATCTACCTGGTCGGCCTTAGATTTCTAAAGTCTAGCTACTTCTCTCTGAAACTTCTCCCTCATGAGAGTGAAATAATTTGACTTGATAACATGTTGTACTTGCTTCTTTCTCAACCATGTTACTTATCTTTGCTCTCAATTATAATTGTATCCCTTTTAAATTTATTTTTTCTGCTCATGATTAAAAATCATATTCTAAATTTCATTTGATTTGTATGTACATACCAAATGTGTGTTTTGAAATGCTGACCCCTCTGTAGTAACTGATAGCATTTGTTAATATTTACCATGAATTAGTCGCTTTCATAAATGCTCAGGTCAGTTGCCTCATTTAATCCTTACTATAGGCAAAAAAGCTCAATCCTATTTTCTGTACATTAGAGATAGAAAAACTAAGGTTTTCAAAGTTTAAACAACATGCCCAAGGATGAACATAGAAAGTAGCTAAACATGGACTGAAGTAGCCAAAATATATCCCTATTTGTCCCTCTACATGATCTCTTCACAATTATCTTAGATTGAATTTTAAAAGCAATGTGACTTTTCCTCAGAATTCATCAATTAGACAGCAAAACACTGTCTTTCACTGCTCAGTTCTGGGCTCGAACTGGTTCAGAAAATCAATCTGAAATCCGACCATTTACTTAGACAAGATTACCAGTACTCAAATGTAACAGTTTTCTCAGACTTAAAATAAGCCATCATCTATAATCATACTTAAAATAACTAACTACCTTCAGTATATATTTTTAAATAAAATAAAACCATTAGCGAGAACTTAAGAGGAAAGAGATATTCTATAGACGATATAAAAGTAGGAATATTTTTATGTCCTGAGCTGTCCAGTCCCCTGTTTTGCTTTGTTTTATTACTGAAATGGCCTACTTATATCAGTGGAAGCTATCCTGTTACAGACGGCCTACTTCATTACATGGCATTGACTTTTCCCTTTGACTTCTGAATTCTGAGGACTTAATCAGCATTTCTATGTGAACTGGTTTCCTCTCATAAAGCTCATTTCTCTTCAGTTACTTTATGTAGCCCTCAAGGGACAAAGAACCATGTTAAATGTTCAGACACTGAGGCAAAAGCAAAAATAATCTAATTGTAAGGATTGTTTGGGTAAAGCTAATGATTGTGCTAAATATTTTCCTTTATAGATGTATCACATTTCAAATACTACACTCATAAGGTATATGTAACAAAGTAAAATGCCAAGCGAATTACTAAATAAAGGAATATAAATATATACCCCCATGCAATGTAATACTTAAATATCATTACTTAATTTGAGGGTATGTGAGAGAAGGAAGGAAGAGATAATTATTTGAGCTAAACCTCCAAATGATCAAGAGTAAAAATGTGACAAACTAATCTATTTAGCTTTTTATATACTGTCAGTGTTACAGCACACAAGGTAAACAATATTCTATAAATTACTCTTTAGTGCCTTTAAATCCTTGAATAGGATGAGCATTAAACTCGATGCAACAGCGACATCACTACAACAGCTGATATTTATTTATTTATGTATTTTTAACATCTTTATTGGAGTATAATTGCTTTACAATGGTGTGTTAGTTTCTGCTGTATAACAAAGTGAATCAGCTATATGTATACATATATCCCCACATCCCCTCCCTCTAGCATCTCCCTCCCACCCTCCCTATCCCACCCCTTTAGGTGGTCACAAAGCACTGAGCTGATTTCCCTGTGTTATGCGGCTGCTTCCCACTAGCTATCTATTTTACATTTGGTAGCGTATATATGTCAGTGCCACTCTCTCACTTCGTCCCAGCTTACCCTTCCTCCTCCCCGTGTCCTCAAGTCCATTCACTACATCTGCATCTTTACTCCTGTCCTGTGCCTGGGTTCTTCAGAACCGTTTTTTTTTTTTTTTTAGATTCCATATATATGTGTTAGCATACGGCATTTGTTTTTCTCTTTCTGACTTACTTCACTCTGTATGACAGACTCTAGGTCCACCCACCTCACTACAAATAACTCAATTTCATTTCTTTTTATGTCTGAGTAATATTCCATTGTATATATGTGCCACATCTTCTTTATCCATTCATCTGTTGATGGACACTTAGGTTGCTTCCATGTCCTGCCTATTGTAAACAGAGCTGCAATGAACATTGTGGTAAAGGAATCATTTTGAATTACAGTTTTCTAAGGGTATATGCCCAGTAGTGGGATTGCTGGGTTGTATCGTAGTTCTATTTTTAGTTTTTTGAGGAACCTCCATACTGTTCTCCATAGTGGCTGTATCAATTTACATTCCCACCAACAGTGCAAGAGGGTTCCCTTTTCTCCACACCCTCTCCAGCATTTATTGCTGGCAGATTTTTTGATGTTATGGCCATTCTGACTGGTGTGAGGTGATACCTCACTGTAGTTTTGATTTGCATTTCCCTAATGATTAGTGATGTTGAGCATCCTTTCACGTGTTTGTTGGCAATCTGTATATCTTCTTTGGAGAAATGTCTATTTAGGTCTTTGGGCCATTTTTGGATTGGGTTGTTTGTTTTTTTGATATTGAGCTGCATGAGTTGCTTGTATATTTTGGAGATTAATCCTTTGTCAGTTGCTTCGTTTGCAAATATCTTCTCCCATTCTGAGGGTTGTCTTTTTGTCTTTTTTATGGTTTCCTTTGCTGTGCAAAAGCTTTTAAGTTTCATTTGGTCCCATTTGTTTATTTTTGTTTTTATTTCCATTTCTCTAGGAGGTGGATCAAAAAGGAACTTGCTGTGGTTTATGTCATAGAGTGTTGTGCCTATGTTTTCCTCTAAGAGTTTTATAGTGTCTGGCCTTACATTTAGGTCTTTAATCCATTTTGAGTTTATTTTTGTGTATGGTGTTAGGGAGTGTTCTAATTTCATTCTTTTACATGTAGCTGTCCAGTTTGCCCAGCACCACTTATTGAAGAGCCTGTCTTTTCTCCATTGTATATTCTTTCTTCCTTTATCAAAAATAAGGTGACCATATGTGTGTGGGTTTATCTCTGGGCTTTCTATCCTGTTCCATTGATCTGTATTTCTGCTTTTGTGCCAGTACCATACTGCCTTGATTACTGTAGCTTTATAGTATAGTCTGAAGTCAGGGAGCCTGATTCCTCCAGCTCCTTTTTTCTTTCTCAAGATTGCTCTGGCTATTTGGGGTCTTTTGTGTTTCCATACACATTGAGCAATTTTTTGTTCTAGTTCTGTGAAAAATGTCGTTGGTAGTTTGATAGGGATTGCATTGAATCTGTAGACTGCTTTGGGGAGTATAGTCATTTTCACAATGTTGGTTCTTCCAATCCAAGAACATGGTCTATCTCTCCATATGTTTGTATCATCTTTAATTTCTTTCATCAGTGTCTTATACTTTTCTGCATACAGGTCTTTTGTCTCCTTAGGTAGGTTTATTCCTAGGTATTTTATTCTTTTTGTTGCAGAGGTAAATGGGAGTGTTTCCTTAATTTCTCTTTCAGATTTTTCATCATTAGTGTATAGGAATGCAAGAGCTTTCTGTGCATTAATTTTGTATCCTGATACTTTACCAAATTCATTGATTAGCTCTAGTAGTTTTCTGGTAACAGCTTTAGGATTCTCTATGTATAGTATCATGTCATCTGTAAACAGTGAGAGTTTTACTTCTTCTTTTCTGATTTGTATTCCTTTTATTTCTTTTTCTTCTCTGATTGCTGTGGCTAAAACTTCCAAAACTATGTTGAATAACAGTGGTGAGAGTGGAGAACCTTGTCTTGTTCCTGATCTTAGAGGAAAGGGTTTCCGTTTTTCACCATTCAGAACGATGTTGGCTGTGGATTTGTCATATATGGCCTTTATTATGTTGAGGAAAGTTCCCTCTATGCCTACTTTCTAGAGAGTTTTTTATCATAAATGGGTGTTGAATTTTGTCAAAGCTTTTTCTGCATCTATTGAGATAATCATATGGTTTTTCTCCTTCAATTTGTTAATATGGTGTATCCCATTGACTGATTTGCGTATATTGAGGAATCCTTGCATTCCTGGGATAAACCCCACTTGATCATGGTGTATAATCCTTTGAATGTGCCGTTGGATTCTGTTTGCTAGTATTTTGTTGAGGATTTTTGCATCTACGTTCATCAGTGATATTGGTCTGTAGCTTTCTTTTTTTGTGACATCTTTGTCTGGTTTTGGTATCAGGGTGATGGTGGCCTCGTAGAATGAGTTGGGGAGTGTTCCTCCCTCTGCTATATTTTCGAAGAGTTTGAGAAGGATAGGTGTTAGCTCTTCTCTAAATGTTTGATAGAATTTGCCTGAGAAGCCATCTGGTCCTGGGCTTTTGTTTGTTGGAAGATTTTTAATCACAGCTTCAATTTCAGTGCTTGTGATTGGTCTGTTTATATTTTCTATTTCTATTTCTTCAGAAGGTTGTGCTTTTCTAAGAATTTACCCATTTCTTCCAGGTTGTCCATTCTATTGGCATATAGTTGCTTGTAATAATCTCTCATGATCCTTTGTATTTCTGTAGTGTCAGTTGTTACTTCTTCTGTTTCATTTCTAATTCTATTGATTTGAGTCTTCTCCCTTTTTTTCTTGATGAGTCCGGGTAATGGTTTATCTATTTTGTTTATCTTCTCAAAGAACAAGCTTTTAGTTTTATTGATCTCTGCTACTGTTTCTTTCATTTCTTTTTCATTTATTTGTGGTCTGATCTTTATGCTTTCTTTCCTTCTGCTACCTTTGGGTTTTTTTTGTTCTTCTCTAGTTGCTTTCGGTGTAAGGTTAGTTTGTTTATTTGAGATGTTTCTTGTTTCTTTAGGTAGGATTGTGTTGCTATAAACTGCCCTCTTAGAAATGCTTTTGCTGCATCCCATAGGTTTTGGGTTGTGGTGTTTTCATTGTCATTTGTTTCTAGGTATTTTTTGATATCCTCCTTGATTTCTTCAGTGATCGCTTGGTTATTTAGTAGTGTATTGTTTAATCTCCAATTTGTTTGCATTTTTTACAAATTTTTTCCTGTAATTGATATCTAGTCTCATAGTACTGTGGTCAGAATAAATATTCAATATGATTTCAATTTTCTTATATTTACCAAGGCTTGATTTGTGACCCAAATATGATCTTTCCTGGAGAATGTTCCATGAGCACTTAAGAAGAAAGTGTATTCTGTTGTTTTTGGATGGAATGTCCTATAAATATCAATTAAGTCCATCTTGTTTAATGTATCATTTAAAGCTTGTGTTTCTTTATTTCTTTTCGTTTTGGATGATCTGTCCATTGGTGAAAGTGAGGTGTTTAAGTCCCCTATTATGATTGTGCTACTGTCGATTTCCCCTTTTATGGCTGTTAGCATTTGCCTTATGTATTGGGGTGCTCCTATGTTGGGTGCATAAACATTTACAATTGTTATATCTTCTTCTTGGATTGATCCCTTGATCATTATGTAGTGTCCTTCTTTGTCTCTTGTCATAGTCTTTCTTTTAAAGCCTATTTTGTCTGATATGAGAATTGCTACTCCAGCTTTCTTTTGATTTCCATTTGCATGGAACATCTTTTTCCATCCCCTCACTTTCAGTCTATGTGTGTCCCTAGGTCTGAAGTGGGTCCTTTGTAGACAGCATATATACGGGTATTGTTTTTGTATCCATTCAGCCAGTCTATGTCTTTTGGTTGGAGCATTTAATCCACTTACATTTAAGGTAATTATCGATATGTATGTTCGTATTACCATTTTCTTAATTTTGGTGGGTTTGTTATTGTAGGTCTTTTCCTTCATTTGTGTTTCCTGCCTAGAGAAGTTCCTTTAGCATTTGTTGTAAAGCTGGTTTGTTGGTTCTGAATTCTCTTAACTTTTGCTTGTCTGTAAAGGTTTTAATTTCTCTGCCAAATCTGAATGAGATCCTTGGTGGGGAGAGTAATCTTGGTTGTAGGTTTTTCCCCTTCATCACTTTAAATATGTCCTGCCACACCTTTCTAGCTTGCAGTTTCTTCTGAAAGATCAGCGGTTAACCTTATGGGGATTCCCTTGTATGTTATTTGTTGCTTTTCCCTTGCTGCTTTTAATATTTTTTCTTTGTATTTAATTTTTGATAGTTTGATTAATATGTGTCTTGGCATGTTTCTCTTTGGATTTATCCTTTATGGGACTCTCTGTGTTTCCTGGACTTGATTGATTCTTTCCTTTCCCATATTAGGGAAGTTTTCAAGTATAATCTCTTCAAATATTTTCTCAGTCCCTTTCTTTTTCTCTTCTTCTTCTTGGACCCTTATAATTCGAATGTTGGTGCATTTCATTTTTTCCCAGAGGTCTCTTAGACTGTCCTCAATTCTTTTCATTCTTTTTTCTTTATTCTGCTCTGTGGTAGTTATTTCCACTATTTTATCTTCCAGGTCACTTATCCATTCTTCTGCCTCAGTTATTTTGCTATTGAGTCCTTCTAGAGAATTTTAAATTTCATTTATTGTTCATCATTGTTTCTTCTTTAGGTCTTCTAGGTCCTTGTTAAACGTTTCTTGTATTTTCTCCCTTCTATTTACAAGATTTTGGATCATCTTTACTATCCTTACTCTGAATTCTTTTTCTGGTAGACTGCCTATTTCCTCTTCATTTATTTGCTCTGGTGGGTTTTTATGTTGCTCCTTCATCTGCTGTGTGTTTCTCTTCCTTCTCATTTTGCTTAACTTACTGTGTTTGGGGTCTCCTTTTCACAGGCTGCAGATTCGTAGTTCCCGTTGTTTTTGGTGTCTGCCCCCAGTTGGTTCAGTGGCTGGTGTAGGCTTCCTGGTAGAGGGAACTGGTGCCTATGTTCTGGTGTATGAGGGTGTATCTTGTCTTTCTGGTGGGCAGGACCGTGTCTGGTGGTGTATTTTGGGGTGTCTGTGAACTTATTATGATTTTAGGTAGCCTGTATGCTAATGGGTGGTGTTGTGTTCCTGTCTTGCTAGTTGTTTGGCATGGGGTGTCCAGCACTGGAGGTTGCTCGTCATTGAGTGGAGCTGGGTTTTAGGGTTGAGACAGAGATCTCTAGGGGAGCTCTCGCTGATTGATATTATGTGGGGCCAGGAGGTCTCTGGTGGACCCATGTCCTGAACTCGGCTCTCCCACCTCAGAGGCTCAGGTCTGACACCCGGCCGGAGCACCAAGACAGCTCTGAAGAAAAGGGAGAAGAAAAAAGAAAGAAATAAAAATAAAAATAAAATAAAATAAAGTTATTTAAAAAAATTAAAAAGTAATTAAAAAAAAGAAAAGAAAGAAGAGAGTAACCAAACCAATAAACAAATCCACCAATGATAACAGGCAGTAAAAACTATACTAAAAAAAAAAAAAAGCAGACAGACAGAACCCTAGGACAAATGGTAAAAGCAAACCTATATAGACAAAATCACAAAAAGTAGCATACATATACACACTCACAGAAAGAGAAAAAGGAAAAAAAAAAATATATATATATATATATATATAAAAATAAAGGAACAGAGCATCCAAATCAATAAATAAATCTACCAATGATAATAAGCTCTAAATACTAAACTAAAATAAACATAAAACCAGAAACAAATTAGATGCAGAAAGCAAACCCCAACTCTACAGATGCTCCCAAAATTCACTGCCTCAAATTTGGGATGATTTGTTGTCTCTTCAGGTATTCCACAGATGCAGGGTACATCAAGTTGATTGTGGAGATTTAATCCACTGCTCCTGAGGCTGCACGGAGTGATTTCCCTTTCTCTTCTTTGTTCGCACAGCTCCTGGGGTTCAGCTTTGGATCTGGCCACGCCTCTGCATGTAGGTCACCCTCTGGCATCTGTTCTTCACCCAGACAGGAGGGGGTTAAAGGAGCGGCTGATTAGGTGGCTCTGGCTCACTCAGGCCAGGGGGAGGGAGGGGCACGGAGTGCGGGGCGAGCCTGTGGCAGCAGATGCTGATGTGACATTGCACCAGCCTGAGGTACGCCGTGTGTTCTCCGGAGGCAGTTGTCCCTGGATCACGGGACCCTGGCAGTGGCGGGCTGCACAGGCTCCCGGGAGGGGAGGTGTGGATAGTGACCTGTGCTTGCACACAGACCTCTTGGTGGCTGCAGCAGGAGCCTTAGCATCTCCTGCCTGTCTCTGGTGTCCGTGCTGATAGCCATGGCTTGTGCACATCTCTGGAGCTCGTTTAGGAGGTGCTCTGGATCCCCTCTCCTCACGCACCCCAAAATAATGGTCTCTTGTCCCTTAGGCAGTTCCAGACTTTTTCCCGGACTCCCTCCCAGCTAGCTGTGGCACACTAGCTCCCTTCAGGCTGTGTTCAGCAGCCAACCTCAGTCCTCTCCCTGGGTTCTAACCTCTGAAGAAGCCCAAGCCTCAGGTCCCAGCCCCCACCCACCCTGGCGGGTGAGCAGACCTGATATTTTATTGACACAAAAAAGATTCAAAGATCCGGGCAGATGCAGTGGCTATTTCTTCTTCTAAATCTTTCCAATTTTAGGCTCATTCCTTTAAAATATCATAGTGTAATAATTTCCCTTCAACTCTACTTAACTTGATAAAGATGTTATTTATGCATTAAAAGATATTTCCTAATTAGTTGAAATCATAACAACAGTATGCAGCTTCTAAGCATTTTAAAATGCTTGTCCTTCAGATAAGCTTTGAATCCTTGAAACTAAAGGCTATAAGCCATGAAGATGTAAAATAAAAGATAAATTTCCTATGTAGACATTTACACCATATGAAAGCCATGCAAATGCTGTTTTCAGAAAAAAAAAAAGCTTTTTTTCCCTCAAATGAAGCCCTTTCCTCAGAGCACAATTGCAAAGTTGAGATTTACATATTTTTGACTGAAAAAATAATTTACATATCACAAGACAAGTGACTACACAATGTGAAGATTTTAGGACACTGACACCACAGGTACCAGACCATTGAAAAAAGAGACTCAGATAGTTGAGATTGTTGTTGAACTCGATTTATTATACACTTAGTAGAAACACTACCCAAATCCTTCAATTAAAACTAAAATCTAAATATCTTGAGTATGGAATGGATTCAGTGGTGTTTAGATATTAAACTTGGCCTCAGAAATAATGCAGTTAGATGAAGATTGTGTGGGGAAAAAAATATATGATAGGGAATATGTCAATATAGAAAAGTTTCCACTTGGAAAAAAATTCATCTAAAAGAAGCACTGATTTTCCCACTGATCCTGTCAACAAAGAAGGAATCAAGAGAGTAAGAAGGAAAATGGTTTTCCCTGCCTTGCATTTGTGTGAGTATAGAGATTTAAAGTTTGTTATATCAATGACCTTGCTATAGAGATTAAAATGATGACATTTGAAGATAAAAATGCCAAATATTAGATACTATTCATCAAACTCAGCAAGTTTAGAATCATAAAATGGAAAACTTTTACTAGCTATTCATTTGGCAACATTTGCACAAAATAATATATTGTCACAGATTGTCAGAGAAGTGACACTCTGCCATGTACTCTTTGATTCAAGTTTGTAAGAGTAAGATGAACAAAGATCAGACTTCACAGGGAGGAAAAAAAGAGACAAGACACAGGATCATAGAACCCACAGAATTTTGGAAGTAGAAGTAAAAAACTATCTCATCCTTTTCCTCTATCTTTCTGGAAAAGCAACTAGAACAAGTAATAATAAGACCTTAGTCAAGGGCACAGTCAATATGTGGCTGATTACCATCCTCTCAAGCAATATATTATATAAATAAAGAAAATGTGATGTTATATGTAGCAAAAAAAGCATATTAAATATAAAATTACTCTTCTTATGTCTGTGTTTATATATAGTTAAAGAACTGAGGCAGAACTTAAAAGGATAAAATTACTACTTTTACCATGTTTAACGTTTTAAAGATGTATTTAAACTAGTATTTTCACTGTTCTTCAACTTTTTCTTTTTAAAATCATTTTGAAAGATGCATCCTCATACCATCCTAAATAAAAGTATAAGTCTTTTGAAATATTTCATTCTTTAAATATAGTTTATACACTTTTAATTTGCAATTTAGTAAGATTTTGCTATTCAGTGTATACATTCCAAACTCAAGAAGTGTTGTTACCATATTTGTACATTTACTATTACATGTACCATACTAGTATATACGTGCATACAGTTACATATTAGTGATTTGGAGCATGCTCTAAAATTTACAACATCGAATGCTGACAGCTCTTTCCCTTTTTTCTAGTATGTATATTATGAAATATGAATACATATTAATTTCTCCACCATATATCTGTATTTTAAAGAAATCAATGCCTTGCTATTTCAAGACACTGTCAAAATGTTGCATTATCTAAAAAACATAGTCATAAGACTTAGAAATGTCAAGTATGCCTTTGGGTTTGTTAAGGGGACACTACAATTTTCCATTTGATTTGAAAATAAATCAAGCAGCCACAGCATCCTCCAAGTAACACTATTAATTACTTCTGCTAATTGCCTCTGAGCCGAATGAACACTTTGTGGGGAAGAAGCAAAGTGGTCTCCTATGTGGTTTGCTTTGAGGGACATCACACGATCTCACCCCATCAGCCTGCCTCTAACTTTTCCCCTCCCTCGGGCTGGACTCTGACCTTCCTACAATAGTAAACCCTGTCAGAACTTTGTGCTGAGCTCAACTCTCTGTTCTGGTCCTTCTGCAACATTGTCCTCTCCCAGAATTGGTCTTCTAGCAGAAATGAGGGGAGAAAGAGATGTCTCATGTAAAAGAAACTCCTGTGCCAAAGTTAATTTACTTCCTAGTTTGGGCGACGTTAGTTCTGTCTTGGTTGATGGGATTTATCATTCGGGAGACACTCTAACACCCAAACTGACAGTGATTCATCATCACACTCATCATTGCTCAAGCTCAGGAAAAAAACTACCTCTGGAAAAAATGAGAAAGTTTTTTGTTAAACAATTTTCAAAATGTTCCTTCCGAGAACGAATATAGACCCTTAATAACTCCCTGTCATAATGACCATAAAGACCTGCAGGTCATTTTCACTTAGAGGTAAATGGAACAGAAATAATGGTCTAACATCATCTGGGTGTCTATCTGGACACCAATAAACAGAGGAGGGCAAGGCTCAAGCCGCCGTAAGCATGCAACAGGCTTTGTATATGTGAGATCCCATTTCCAAATTTTTTATGGCTTTAGTTTCAAAGTGTTTGTTTTCTAGGAAAATGAATCTCCAATTCGTTCTTAAAACATATGTTAATGTTTTCTACTTTTGCTGCCTCCTGTGGGCTATTTTAAAAAAAGAAAATGACATGTATGTAGAATTTGGTACTTGGAAAGAATTTCACACAAACCTTTGCTAAGGCTATGTCGGCAATTTGCCAAAATGAGATAAATACCTGCGTCATCAAGCAAACTTGCCTCCATCTTTTAATTTTTGTTCTTTTAAAGAATGGATTCATTAAAACGAGACCTTGTGGTTTAGTAAGAAAAATGTGAGCTTTGGGGACTGACCAATATTGACTGAACTTCTGACTCAGATGATGATCAACGGTGAGAATTCAGGCTGCTTTTCTGATTTGTTAGAAGAGAGCCATTTTAACTACTTCATAGGGCACCTAAGTGGATAAAGTTAATTACTGAACATAAAATTTCTGCTACAATGCCTGACACATAGTGGGCATTTAAAAATTGGCGGTTCCTTTTCCACTTCAGTTTTGACTAGACCTATAGAAAATAATATTTTTAGCTCTTCATGACACACTGTGCGCCTTATTATAATGCTAGTAGAGTTTAGATCCATGGATCAATCACTGAATTATTCTGCTTAAACTAAGTACCAAGGTCAAAGTTGGGGCTAGTGTAGTCCTTCTAGAGACGGCTATTTGGAATATATAATACAAGACGGCCACTCAGTCAGAGCAGTGCACTGGAGGAAGTAAGAGGACTGCTGGAATCTGGGTGCAGAGTGCCTGAGTTCTAATCCCAGCCATGCAATCCTGGTGAGATTACTCAACTCCCCAAGCCTCAGCTTTGTCATCTAAAAAATGGTGACGAAGGTCAAAGGAGGATGTCCAATTGAGCTATACCTGTGGTTGCTGGGAGGTGGAAGCATTTGAGTATAGGGCAGATAGGGGGACAAACACAGTGGAGTCTATTACAGCAAAGGATGCATAGCAGCATGGTTGCATCTTTTAAAAACGCATAATGCTGATGAGAGACATTAAGAAACAGAATGAAATATATAACACAACATCATTTAGTTATTTAAAGTACATGCATACACATAGCAATACACGTTTTGCAAGAATATATGCACATGAAACGTTTCACATGACGATGGTTGCATGAGAAGTTGAATCAGAGGACAGCATATAGTAGAAATAGTAGATGCTAATTCTGTAGCACAGAGCATAAACAATATAAAGGAAAGAGTGAGGATGTGTTGTAATCATCTCTTCAAGCTTTTCGGGTAAGAAAAACATTAGTAATCTAAAACAGGGTTACAAACAATGGACTTTTAAAACTTCATCAGAACATGATATTTATGATTTACTATACTGTTAATTTAATTTTCTACTGCTACATTAGCCACTTCAGAAAAAAAATGAGAATAGAAAAGAGCATGAGAGGAAATAAAGCAAATTTAGAATAAGTTAATTGACTAAAAATATTGAAAAATTCTTTTTCAGTTTGGTTGATCCTAAATTAATCATGTGTATGCTTTTAAATCTGGCTAGAAAAAAAAATCATAAAGGCTAATTACAATGCTTAAGGATTTACAAAGATTTTAATCTCCATGTCTTTTGTAAAGTCTGCAATTAGCATATTTTCAAAGAATAGACTGTACAACAGGTAATATCATGACTCTGTTTTTATCTAATTAAATATCTATCTTAAAATTGAAGTCTCATATAATGAAGAAAAATTCTAATATTCAAATTCTAAGCTAAGGCTTTACATCTTTAAAATAAGTATATTAAAGTTTATTAATAAAATCAAGTCAATATTCATAACAACATTACTTTATTCTGTTAAATTTAGATTTCTATTAAACCCATTTTTCTACTAAGCACTTATTTAGAAGAAGAAAGAACAATACACCTTGATTTTCCAAAAGAAATAAACACTTTTAAACTGTTCGTCAACTAATGAAACTACCAGTTTAATTACTTTTCCCATTCTCAAGAATATAAAATGATCTAATTTATAATTAGTGTTATTATGATAAGTGCCTATTAAACTTATAATGATTTGACATTATGGCTGAATTTTCACTGGAAACAGTGGAAAGTTTTATGATTTGAGGCTTTTCTAATCCCAAGGCATATTGATAAAATCCAACTGTAATAAAAAATCATCCTGATCCTTGCTGTTTTCTAATTATAACTAGGTACTAAACATTATAAATATAAATAAATACGTAAGTTATTGACACCTATCAAAAGGAGTTAATCCTTATTGATTTTATTTTTATGCTTTGTTACTGCTTGTTTATGAATTATTTACATATTCATATATAATATAAACATGATAAACTAAAATATGGCTGCACAGTTAATATAAATCAAAATAGTTTCTCATTAATACTACCTAAATACACTGAAACAGTAATAAGAAGAGTCCGGATCTGAGAATAATGTGCTTTTTGAATGTTTTTCATTATCAGTGCCTGAACAAATCCTTCATTTTCAATAGCTCATTATATTATCTTAAAATGGAAAATCTAACTCCATAGAATAGAACCACCAGAATGCAAACCTACATCCACAAACCCTTCCCCCACCCATATAGATTACAGCAGGTAAATCTTCTGTAATGTCTCATTTTCAAAAAGGACTGTAAAGCAGATTTTTCTTATCATGTCCTTGGAACTACACAATATGTTCCCAGGAAATTAGAAGTGGAACAGCTAATCCAATATCCTGCCCCTTGCAGGGGCCACAGCTGATGCTTCCAGGGAGACTGACAACCACAAAGATATTCCCCTCAGCTTCCTAGGTAGATGAGTCAGCCAGAAAGTTCTATTTGCCCCCTTTAGAACCTGAGAAGATTCATTTGAATATAGAAACATGACATTCAAATACCTAAGGTCAATCATAAATTTTGTAGCAGCTGAAGAAAAGCCTATCGTGACAAGACAGTAATCAAACTAGTTACTCGGAATATATTTTCCCATCCTCAAACCAGTATCTCCTTCAGATACCACACAAAGGATCTCTTAAGACATTTGTAGATTTGCAGTTCTAGTCAATGGTACATATGCTTTAAATTTTTTCTTCAAATATTTTCCCATTCTGGGTTTGGACTCAAAATGATTTGATCATTATCTATATAATCAATAAATATTATTCTCAAACAAACTAGGAATTAAAATGTTTGTTTGCAATGATTCATTTTGCTCCCTTATTCATTTCCCCCTACACTTTGCATCTCCTAAATCAAGTGTCCTCAGGGTGTCCCCTGGCTTCTCAGGGTCTCCCACCAATACCCGTCCCACCCGAGATCTCACATGAGAGCAGACCACTCAAACACCCCAACGCGCTCTGTCCAAATTTTTCTGCCTACTCTCCTCCTCCCCCTCCATTTCCTCAGAGTATAAAGAGTGATCGGCTCATTCATCTAATAAATTGTCTTAAACTAAGTTTTCAAAGACTGCAATTAATGTTCTCTATCAAAATCAGAGCTGTCTAAAAGGCATTGTGGCATTCTGGAATGGGTCCTGGAACAGAAGAAGGAAATCAGTGGGAAACCAGATGAAATCTGAATAAATCTGGGAGTTTAGTTAACAGTAACATGCCAATGCTGGCTTCTCAGTTTTGATAAACCTACATGATAATGTAATACATTAAGGGGGAGAGGGTGGAATAGATGAGGGGTCTACATAAACTCTGTATTAGCTTTGCAACTTCTCTGTAAAATTAAACTAGTGCAAAATAAGTGGTTGATTTCAAAAAACAAGTATTGCATTTTAAAATGAGACTTCAATTTATTAACACAAAGAATGAGGAAGATGGAAATTTCAGGTACAGTGATGGTTCTGCAGACAGAAGTTTGAGACGAAACTTCAGTCACTCCTCGCTTTACCTCGTAGAGGCAGCTGCCTCCCGCTGCCTTTGCATAAAAGTTGGCTGTGAAGGAAATCGCATTCATTTGCATGACATCTGGTCAGCCACCAACATCATCTCAGATTTACTTTTCAGGAAGATGAATTGTGTTGCATCATGGAGCGTGGCCTTTAGGAAGGCGAGGGAGGACTCCAGGTGAACAGAGTAGGAATACCAGACAAGAGCTGTACTAGACTAATGAAAGCAAAGAGAAGATGAAATGACGAATCAAGAGATAAGAAGAAACTACACAAGATGTGGTGAGAGAGAGGGAAGAGTCAAAAATGACTCCCGGATTGTTTTTTGCTCAGGTCACTGAGTAAATGACAGAAAAACTACTGAAATAGAAATTACAAAAGAAAGAGCCATTTAGATAGAGGGCAAAGGTGATAGCATGTACATGCTTCTAAGTTTGTGGAAATTTTAAGTAGAGATAAAAAGATAAGAAGCTCAGAAGAAGGGTCTGAGCTGCAAATGAAGATTTGAAAACCGTCAGCCTTAAAGTGGTGTGGATGAATTTATTGAAGATTATTCAAATAGTTATTGGGATGATGTAAACAGAATGCATATTTAGGATAGAAAAAAGTCAGGTGCTAAGCCTTAGACATGCACAGCCCAGCGATCATTACCAAGTTATTTATTAGGAGATTCATAGCCTTATGATATGGAATTTATACCAAAAAAAGTAGCTTGTAGGGAAAAACTGATTGTTAAAAACCAATTTTGCCTCATGTCAATGTTTGTATCGTGTTTCATTATTCGTTCCTAAGAAATACCACAATTGATAAAGAAAAGCAAATATATAGCTAAATACAGATAGAAATGATATACATGCAATAATTATTTCCACAGACACATGTATATTTCTGTACAGTCATAATGGTCAAGAAACTAGCATAGAGAGTTTTCTTTAATATTAAAAGATCAGTGAGTCTTGTGACCAACTATATATAGTTACATCTAGGTTCAAAAGAAGTTGGTAAAGCCCTAGGATGATGACAAATTCTGCAAGAATAATTTTACAATTATTCTACTTAAAAATTTTTCTCCCTAGGAGAATTTTCAGTTCAGTTTGATTACTGGTCTACATTTGGTATAATTTTCCCCTTGTTTAGGTTTCTTTTTGAAAGAGATCTATTTCACAGAAGGACAAGGCATTAGTAGATGCACTTAGCAGTGATTTCATGTTGCACTGGTTGTAAAATTGAACTAAAAGTCAAAAACATGATATGCTGTTCCCTTTGGAATAGCATTTCACCTCGATGTGAATTTCACACTGGGAAAATGGAAATAATAATTAT
The DNA here is from genome assembly GCF_028564815.1 of Eubalaena glacialis. Taxonomy (NCBI): domain Eukaryota; kingdom Metazoa; phylum Chordata; class Mammalia; order Artiodactyla; family Balaenidae; genus Eubalaena; species Eubalaena glacialis. The sequence continues at coordinate 9,963,923 of NC_083718.1, read as the reverse complement.
GTTGCACTTGGAAATCTACGCATAAAAAACCGAAAGTATCACAGAAGGATATATATTTATAAAATTTTAACTTTTAAGAACTTCCACCCACAGAAAAAAATATATTGGCTCTATCTATATTTATTAAAAACTATTTATCCCTTTTAACGTCAATGTTGAAAAATAAGTTATATCAAATCTCACGAAAGGCAAGCCTACAAAATCTACCCCATGCCAACAAATACCTTAGTCACAAGGTAATTATTCAGTAGCTATACTGAAATAATATGAAACTGATGTTTCTAAGAATAGACTGGGAAAGTGAGACTTCTGAAGCTCTGAAAAATCATTTCCCAAGAGAATAAGAAGACAAGTAACAAGTCACAAACTGGGAGAAAATATTTGCAAAAGACAATTCTGATAAAAGGACTGTTATCCAAAATGCACAAAGAACTCTTAAAAATTAATAATAAAGTAAACAACTTGACTAATAAAATAGGCCAAAGATTTTAACAAACACCGCACCAAAGAAGATACACAGATGGCAAATAAGCATATGAAATGATGTTCCACATCACATGTCGTCTGAGAAATGCAAATTAAAACAACAGGATACCACTACACACCTATCCTAATATCTGGCCAAAATCCAGAACACTGACAACAAACACAGGCAAGGATATGGAGCACCAGGAACTCTAATTCATTGCTGGTGGGAATGCAAAATGGTGCAGCGTTTTGGAAGAGAATTTGGTGTTTTTTTACAAAACTGAACATACTAGGAGCACTTGGGCTCCTTGGTATTTATCCAGAGGAGTTAAAAACATACCCACACAAAACCCTGCACATGAATGTTTATATCAACTTTCTTCATAACTGTCAAAACTTGGAAGCGACCACGATGTCCTTCAGTAGATGCATAAATACATTCAAACAATGAAATATTATTCAGTACTAAAAACAAATGAGCTATCAAGCCATGAGAAGACATGGAGGAACCTTAATGCATACTACTAAGTGAAAGAAGCCAATTGGATACTGTATGATTCCAAGTATACGACATTCTGCAAAAGACAAAACTATGGAGACAGTAAAAAGATCAGTGGCCACCAGGAGTTGGGCGGGTGAGGGATGAATAGGCAGAGCACAGAAAAAGTTTAGGGCAGTGAAAATACTGTATGATACCATAATAATGGATACAGGTCATTATACATTTGTCCAAACCCACAGAATGTACAACACCAGTAGTGAACCCTAGGTGAACTACGGACTTTGGATGATTATGTTGTATCAGTGTAGATTTTTCAATTGTCATTTGTAACAAAGGTACCACTCTAGTGGGGGATGTTGATAATAGGGGAGGCTGTGCATGTGTAGGGCAGGGGGTATATGGGAAGTCTCTGTATGTTTCTCTCAATTTTGCTGTGAACCTAAAACCACTCTTAAAAAATAAAGTCTTTAAAAAAATTGTGATAATAGGGATAAAATTTGCCTCTTCTCTCTGTCTTTAAGTTGCACTATTTCTGTGAATAAAGGTGTTCTAGCTTGTATATCTTTCTATTTTAGTTTTCAATTGCCTTGTGATACCAAGCATTTTGCTTTGATTAACTAAAGACAGATCTTGAAGAAAGAACATGGATCTTTTTAGGTTATTTTGTGAAAAAGAAGTAATATTCTACATGGAAGATTGTAACAATTTATTATACTGTAGAAATAAAACATGGCTAGCCTATGGTAAATAATTAATACTAAAAGGTATATATCCTATAACTTTTACAACTCTAGTACAAAGAATATAGAATGACTGTTGTCTACATGGACTGACAAATCTGGATAGGTTTTGTGGGACTGGATGAGAAAAATGCTGGGGATGACTTTAAAATGATGATATTCCTTTTTATGTTGTATCACTTGATGAAACAAAAGTTATGACATAAATCACAGCAAGATCCTTTTTGACCCATCTCCTAGAGAAATGAAAAAAAAAAAAGGTACCTATTGAAACTTAAAAGCTTTGCACAGCAAAGGAAACCATAAACAAGATGAAAAGACAACCCTCAGAATGGGAGAAAATATTTGCAAATTAAGCAACTGACAAAGGGTTAATCTCCAAAACATACAAGCAGCATATGCAGCTCAATATCAAAAAAACAAACAACCCAATCAAAAAATGGGTAGAAGACCTAAATAGACATTTCTCCAAAGAAGATACACAGACTGTCAACAAACACATGAAAAGGTGCTCAACATCACTAATCATTAGAGAAATGCAAATCAAAACTACCATGAGGTATCACCTCACACTGGTCAGAATGGCCATCATCAAAAAATCTACAAAGAATAAATGCTGGAGAGGTGTGGAGAAAAGGGAACCCTCTTGTGCTGTTGGTGGAAATGTAAATTGATACAGCCAGTATGGAGAATAGTATAGAGGTTCCTTAAAAAACTAAAACTAGAACTACCATACAACCCAGCAATCCCACTACTGGGCATATACCCTGAGAAAACCATAATTCAAAAAGAGTCATGTACCACAATGTTCACTGCAGCACTATTTACAATAGCCAGGTCATGGAAGCAACCTAAGTGTCCATCGACAGATGAATGGATAAAGACGATGTGGCACATATATACAATGGAATATTACTCAGCCATAAAAAGAAACAAAATTGAGTTATTTGTAGTGAGGTGGATGGACCTAGAGACTGTCATACAGAGTGAAGTAAGTCAGAAAGAGAAAAACAAATACCGTATGCTAACACATATATATGGAATCTAAAAAAAAAAAAAAACGGTTCTGAAGAACCTAGGCACAGGACAGGAATAAAGATGCCGATGTAGAGAATGGACTTGAGGACATGGGGAGGGGGAGGGGTAAGCTGGGACGAATTGAGAGAGTGGCACTGACATATATACACTACCAAATGTGAAATAGATAGCTAGTGGGAAGCAGCCGCATAACACAGGGAGATCAGCTTGGTACTTTGTGACCACCTAGAGGGGTGGGATAGGGAGGGTGGGAGGGAGACACAAGAGGAAGGGGATATGGGGATGTATGTATGCATATAGCTGATTCACTTTGTTATACAGCAGAAACTAACACAACACTGTAAAGCAATTATACTCCAATAAAGATATTAAAAAAAAACCAAACACAGTAATGAGATGAATAGTCGTGTTATAGCCAGGATTATTGGACTGGATAGGGAAAGGCAGAGGGCAAATTAGACTTCTGCAAAACTTTTGGAGAAACCTGCGTTCCAATTTTAACTCTATATCTTGTCAGTTTTATGAACTAAGTGAATCAATTTCTACACCTTAAAAATACGGCTTTTTACCTCAAAGTCAACTTTGAGATTACTAAGAGAAATAACTTTATAAGTACTAAATATATGTATGTGCTTTGTACTGGCTAACCAAACAAAATCAACCAAGAAGGTTGATGAGTAAAATCCAAGTAATTGCCAATGTGACTATATCCCATATGCAAAATAAAATACAATATTTTCAATTTAAAAAAATGAATGCATACACAATGATGCAGAGCTATTGAAATTAACACTAATTTCACATTATGTATTACTACATATTATACAATTTCATATTATGAACTCGATTTGTAAAATTGGAAGTAAAAAAAAACTGGAGACAAATTTAAACACAGATGGTTATTACTTTCCTGAAATTAGCTGGTTTATTACTTGTAATGTAAGTGCTTAGTATGTTCCATTAATAATTTGTCTTTTTTTTCTGAATTAAACATATTTACACATAGAATATAAGAGTTTCAACAAAACAGGCCATTGCTTATGCTATGGCATTTTATTGCTTTCTTCAATCAAAATGACAAAGATTTAATAATAAAAACTCACTGTACAAAAATTTGAGGGAAATGTTATTTGTGTAAATGCAAATTGGCAAAAAGTTTCTAATGCGAAGTTTGACAGGAAGTATCAAAATATAAATTGTGCATAGAATTTGATGCAGCAATCTCATTTCTAGGAATTTACACTGATATTACGACATATGTATAAAACATGTCCACACAGGAATGTTCATCACAGTATTATCTTCAATAGTGAAAAAGGGGAAACAATCCAAACTTTAATTGTGGATTGATTACATAAATCATGAAACAATTTGCAGACACTAGCTACTGTGCTCAAGAAATCTATTTATTGATATGAAAAGATTAAAGTTTGATATTAATAGGATCTCATATTTCACATTATAAATATGATTAAATTTATTTGTAAAGCATTATGCAATTTTATATAATTTCAAACAGATCAATTCTTATGACAATTCCATGAGCCATTTTTGTCTCCTTTCAAACAAAAAGATTCAAAAGTTAATCTCTATCAGAATGACACAGGTAAAAGTTATTTGATCCAATAAACCACAAATTTAATATTAACAAATTTCACATGGACGGTTAGTGGCTTCATATCTTCAGGTCTAACTGGAAATAAATGATAGCACCTCACTAAATTCAGTGAAAAAAGTAGATAATGGGCAACTAAAATATACAGGACTGATCCCATTAGTGTGAGCACAAAATCCAGTTACCTAGTCTGTTTTTCCCTTTGGATATATGTCAGCTTCATGAAGAACATACATTATTATATTTTTAATTTTGCTTCTCAAGGCCATTACCCTGAGATTAACCAGGTCTCCTGCTTATTAAAGCAACATTTTGACTGTTTCTGATTCTGTAGTGTCTATTTCTGAAAAGAGTAAAATGTGGAAATATGTTTTAATTTACCTGCTGGCTATTGTTAAGGGGAAAAAAGTATCTATGCAAACTGCAGCTTACATAAGAAAAATAAAACTGTGTTGCCACCTGTTACTCTGATTTGAAGAAAACATTTCTGAGGAATTAAAGTATTTAGGCAATTAATGGACTCTATAAAGCAGAGAGATGTTTCTCAAATGAGGTGTGTCATGCAATTAATGTAAAACTGTAGCCAAATCTTTGTGCTATAATCTTGCTGCCTGAGGCCGTAATACAAATGAGGAAAGGAGGTCAGCAGAGACACGAAACAGTACAAAAATTGAATCTTGCCCCAAACTCCAAAAATCTGCATATTCAGGATAGACGTTCTTTGCCTTTTCCACATTATGAACAGGACTAGGTATAGGAGCTTGTTTATTTAAACAGAGTTATTCTAACTCAGTGATAAATTCCATCTTGCAGATACATTCATGGTAAGTTAAAGCCATGTTGCCATGAAAGTCTCCCTAGCTGTTGAGGGAGAAATAAAAATGTTCAAGTTATTTATTCTATTCTACTGAATTACATTTTTACATCTAATGCTATTAATAGTACATGTCGACCAATTCTGTTGTTATGTATCAAGCGGTTTGCTAAGTTCTGAGAAGAAATTCAAAGCTGAATGAAACCCGAACTTCATGGGTAAAAAAACGTCTAGAAGGAGAGACACTGGAAGTTCACAAGTTAGTAAGTGATTACACATTTTGTAGAGCCTATGAAAGTTCAGAGCAACAAGATCACTCCCAGCTCTGTGGATCAGAGACAGGAACGTGTGTAAGCCAAACTTTGATTCATGGGCAGAATTTAGAAAATTAAAGATAGTGCAGTTTAAGCAATTCCAGAGGGCGGTTAAAGTATGGACAAAGGTACACAATGAATAAATTAAAGGGGGAAAAAATAGTTTTCCTAAAGTACAATCTACTTTGAGACAATAAGCTTTGGAAGAAAATATCAAACTGAAACCAGACTGTGGAAGATGTTGAAAGTCATCCAAAGAGGTTTACACATAGTTTAGGAAGTAACAGAGAGACGTGTAAGGTCTTAGGACAGAAAATAATGAGATCTTATCTGTTTTCAGTAAGACTCTTCTAAGATATATAGGATGGGTTGGAAAGAATCTGGAGATAGCATCACAGTCAGTGAAGACAGATGTGTTAGTTTAGTTGGTTACTTGGGTCATGTTGGCAGACTTGGGAGCTATACGTAAATGTGAGTGATGACTAAATGAGATCTGATAATATATTATCTTCATGTGATATAACATTAATAATAACTATAAAGTTTACATCTGAGAGACTGACAGTATAGTATAGGCATAAGCAAAAATTGAAGATCAGTGATAGAAGATGGTAAGTGAGGAATTCATTTTTGACACATTGAATTTGATGAGCTGAGGGATAGCCAGAATGGAGGTATGTAACAACTGGCAATTTGGCTTTGAGATTTATTTTGGTAATTAATTGGGTGATTATAATACAGCAGATTGTATTGATTCCTATATATATAGTAATAGCTAATACTTATAGTGGACGTATACAGTTTGGCTATACCACCAAGGCCACTTAAAGTAGAGCACATGGGGCCCTGGGTAAATAGGAGTTCCGCATTCTTGTTTAATCTGGCTGCATGTAGCAGTGCAAACTTGACACAATTTACTTTCTTCCTTGCTCCTGGATCAAAAAGCTACAGGTGATCTGATAAAAAATTTATTATTTTAAATAAATGTGGATGTGTTTAAACTGATTTTTTTCAGCTTTATTGAGTTATAATAGACAAATAGGAATTGTATACATTTAAAATGTACAACTTCGTGTTTTGATATAGGTATACATTGTGAAATGATCACCACAATTAAGCTAATTACCATAGCCACCATCACACAGTTACCTTTTTCTTTCTTTGTGTGTCTGTGTGCTGAGAACGTTTAAAGTCTACCCTCTCAGCAAGTTGTAAGAACACTTTACAGACTATAGTCACCATGCTATACATGAGCTCGCCAGAACAAATTCATCTTACATAACTGAAACTTTGTACCTTTTGACCAACATCTCCCCATTTACCCCTGGTGTCCACCCCTGGCAACCACCATTCTACTCACTGCTTCTATGAGTTTGACTATTTCAGATTCCATATATAAATGAAATCAGATAGTATTTGTCTTTCTGTGTCTGACTTATTCACTTAGCTCAATGCCATCAAGGTTCATCTATACTGTCACAAATCCAGGATTTCCTTCTTTGTTAAATAAATATACTGGAATATCATTCAGCCATATATATATATTTTTTCACATTTATATATTTATATATATATATATATATAAATATATATATATATATATATATATATATACACACACACACATATATCATCCATCAACAGACGTAACAGACATTTAGGTTGTTTCCAATGCTTGATTATTGCCACTAATGCTGCAGTGAACATCAGAGTGCAGATATCTCTCTGAGATCAAGATTTCATGCCCTTTGGATATATATCTGGATTAAATGATAGTTGTATTTTTAATTTTTTGAGGAACCTCCATACAGTTTTTCATAGTGCCTGTACCAGTTTATATATCCATCAACAGTGTACAAGGGTTCCCTTTTCTCCACATCCTCATCAACACCTGGTATCTTTTGTTTTTGATAATAGCCATCCTAACAGGTGTGAGGTGATAGCTCACTGTGGTTCTGATTTTCATTTTCCTGTTCATTAGTGATGTTGAGCACCCTTTCATGTACCTGTTGACCATTTATATGTCTTCTTTTGAGAAATGTCAATGCATGTCCTTTGCCCATGTTTTAGATCAGGTTACTTTATCTGTTATTGAGTTGTATGAGTATGTATGTATGTATGTATTTATGCCGCACCGCATGATATGTGGTATCTTAGTTCCCCAACCAGGGATCAAATCCATGCCCCCTGCAGTGGAAGTGTGGAGTCTTAATCACTGGACCACCAGGGAAGTCCCTGTATGAGTTTTCAATATATTTTGGATATTAACCCCTTATTAGATATATGATTTGTAAATATTTTCTCCTATCCTGTAGGTTGCCTTTTAGTTCTGTTCATTGTTTTCTTTGATGTCCAGAAGCTTTTTAGTTTTATGCAATCCCATTTGTCTATTTTTGCTTTTGTTGCCTGTGCTTTTGGTGTCATATCCAAGAAATCACTGCCAATACCAAAGTTAAGAAGCTTTTCTTTTTGTTTTTCTAGTAGTTTCATAGTTTCGGGTCTTGTGTCTAAGTCTTTAATCCATCGAGTTGATACTTGTATATCTGGTGTGAGACAATGGTCCAATTTTATTCTTTTGTATGTTAATATATACTGTTCAGAAAATCAGACATACTTAAATACCTAATAAGTGGCATAGTAAGAGTAGCTATGAAAAATTAAGTTACAGGTACTTGATAAATACCTGAAATCATTAAACTGATAGGTTAATCATTAAATTCCATGAAATCATTACATTCATAGGCTCAAAAATTACAATGATGTAGGAAAAAATGAAAATAATAATGAAAAATATTTACTATTTTAGACTTTAAAAAATGGATATAAAATTGTTTCTAATTTTTGTTAAAAAATGACAGATTGAAAATATATTTATTGCTTCTCCCTCAAGAGACCATTTTGAAATAATATTAAAAGAATAAACATTGCATATATCCACAATAACAAAGATATTTGGAGAAGGGTCTTGAGTAAAAAAGATTTTTTTTTTTAATTTGGAAAACTCATATGTTGCAAGAAAAATGATCATGCATCAGGGCAGATGAAGCAGAATCTTAGACTAAAGCTTCGCAGTGGGGGAAAAAGGCCAAATATAGAAATAGAAATATAAAATATTTACATAAATATAAATCTCAAGATGTTCATAATATACTTGGTAAATGAAAGTCCAGAAAAAAAAAAAGAAAAAAAAACTTTAAAAGAAGAAATTATTGGAAAATAATGAAAGAAAATCTTCCAGATCTGAAGAACATAAAGCTCCACACTGAAATGATTCATCATGTGTCCAGCTTATTCGGTGAATGAAACAGAACCACACTAAGTAACAGCATCAAACTACTTCATGAATCCAGCAATAAAAACGTAAAGAAATGAGAATTATATGGTATCAGTCATCAGCAACATTTGATGGAAGCAGACTATGTAGCAATACTATCAAAATTACAGGGGAAAATGTTTTTCAACCTAAATTCTATCCCAGCCAAACTATCAATCATATATCCATAGGCAAAAAAAAAAAAAAAAATCCTACATCTAAACTTCCACTTTATATAAAAATGCACTCTAAATTGATCATAGAATTAAATGTAAAACATAAAAGTCTAAATTGTTTAGAATATAATAGGAGAAAATGTTTGAAACCTAGGACTTGGGGGAAAATTCTTAGAAACAACACCAAAAGCACATCCATAAAAGAAAAACAACATTAATAAATTGGACTCCACTAAAATCAAAAACTTTTGCTCTGTGAAAGACCCTAGTAAGAGGCTGAAATATTATTAGGAAATAATATCTGGAAGCTACATATTTGACAAAGGACTCATATCTGATATACATAATTCTCAACATTCAACAGTTTTTAAAAAATAAATAGTGGTCCAATTAGGAAATGGGCAAGACACATGCAGAGGTACTTCATTGAACAGGATATACAGATTGTAAATAAGCACATGAAAGGATGCACAACACTACTAGCTATTAGAGAATTAAAATTAAGACCATGATGAGTTATCACTACATACCTATTAGAACAGATAAAATAAAAAACAGTGACAAAACTAAAAGCAAGTGAGGATACAAAAATACTAGATAGCTCATATATTGCAGGTGGAAAATAAAATATTTCTCTGGAAATATTTTGCCTATTTCTTTTAAAAATATGTGTGTACATATGTATATACATGTATATGTAAATGTACACATCTGTACACATATATATATACACATGCACTTACCATATGACCCAGCAGTTGCAATCCTCAGCATTTATTCCAAATAAATGAAAGCTTATGTCCACACAAAAACCTGCACACAAATGTTCATAACAGTTCTATTTATAATAGACCAACAACTCTAAACAATCAGTATGTCCCTCAATAGGTGAATGGTTAAGCAAACGGTGGCACATCCATACTATGGAATACTACTCATCAATAAAAAGGAACACATAACAGAAGAACGTGGGTGGGTCTCAAGGACATTTTCTATGTGAAAATAACCAGTCATCACAGGTCACATGCTGTATGATTTCATATAAGTATGATAATGTAACATTATCAAAAAACAAAAAAGAGAGATGAAAGCAGATTGCTAATTCCCAGGGATTAGAGATGATGCAGAGGGGAGGACTATAAAGGGGAAGCATGAGGGAGGTCATTGAGGTTCTGTGTCTTGATGGCAATGGTCATTACGTGAATCTACATGTGATAAATGACAGAACACACATGTACCAATGTCAATTTGCTGGCTCTGACATTGTTTTATAATTATGTAAGATGCAAGCAGTGGGGACGACTGAGTGAAGGGTATATGGGACCTCTCTGTCCTACCTTTATAATATCCTGTGAATCTATAATTGTGTCAGAATAAAAAACTTTTTAAAAAGTAAAATAAAACATACTGTATGGTTTAAAATATAACTCAAAATTATATCATTAGTCGCGTGGAAGGAGTGAACTACTTTAACATATGGCTCCCTGAACACATTGTGGTTATAAAAAGATGGACTTCCTGTATATATAGCATTGTCTTTGGGTCTGCATGCCCTTTGCTAATCTAGGCTCTATTTTAAAACAGAGAACTGCTCATCAGAAGTGTAGTAGAAGACATATTTAGATTTAGAGACATCTGAGCTTCAATCCAAGATCCAGCCGTTATTAATTTAAGAAATTTACTACTTGTGTAGTCATAAGTAAAAATATTAATGTATGTTCTGAGCTTCAGTTTATAATCTTTAAAGCTCAGATAATCAATAGTGATTGTGTCGTTTTGAGGTCCAGATAAAACACAATTTATGAAGTGATTTCTACCAACAGTCTCCCATTTTAGTTTTCGAATTGAATGTTGGGAAAAACCGACATTTTTTCATAGAACAATGAGTATAACCTACTTGTATGATCGTATCATGAAAGGTCACCTAACATTTGTTTTTTTCTAATTTAGAAACTTTATCAAATAAAGAGAACAAGTGATGTCTAATTTATGCTGGAATATATGTAGGAAACTTAGGACTGACCCCACCAAAAAAAAATCAGGGAAATGCTGACAAGGGAGGAGATGTTGGAATAAAGAATGAGTTGCAAAATTCGGAACAGACACGAGATAATATATGGTACTTGTGGGTGTGTGTGTTTAGTTTACTAAGAGACCCCATGTAACTAAGGCATTAAATGTGTGAAATCATACTCTTAAAATTGTAAAAGAATACGTGCTCTATATCCACCCCCTTCACTTCCTTTCCCTTGTCCCACCAAGTTTGAGTTGATGCTAGGTTAGTGCTTCTTTTAAAATAAATCATAATCACTACTCCACTTATGTCATTGCAAAACTTGAAAGCCTGCCTAATAAGTCTGCATAACTCTTATTTTAAAGTTGTATTTCATATACTCTTCCAATTATATATTTATTACCATATCTGGGCCTACAAATAAGAGTATTCAGATATGATCCTGAACAAAACTGCTCATTGTATAATTCCCACAGACACAGCTTCCATTAAATAGTAATATCATAGGTCATCAGAATAATGCTTGATACTTTTGTTCCTTTAAACTTACGACAAATACCTTCACAGCAAAGGGTGAATATAATTTGAGATTTTAAATTACATGCAAGGAAAGAACATAGGTTTTGGAATCACTTAAGCCCATGTTTAGGTCCTTACCCCATTGCTTAAATCAAATGACTTTTGGAAAGAAAGAACTGAATTTTTAGCTTGTTTTCTCACACATAGAATGAGAATCTTAGAACTTGTTTAAGAATAAACTTGAACACCCTGTGTAAAGCTATATACACTATCTGGCATACAGTAGAGGCTTACTAATGGCAATCACTATCATTAATTATTTTATTTATTAACTGCCTCCTCATTGTTATTTGTGGGTTCTTTAATATTTTCAGTATGTCCCTTAGATTTACACATGGTTTCCTACCATATCCATCTCACTTCATTCTTTTTACAAATATTCAGGGAGCATTCTTAGAGGGCAAGGCACTATGCCATGTTCTGTGAGATGTACAAAACTTTATCTCTGCCTCAGACAAGAAAATAAGACTGGGACACAGAGTGTGACAAGTAGGAAACAGGATACTAGTAGCGTCGCAGTGCTACCAACTGAAGGTGAATGATAGGATGGTTCTTTGGAGAATACCAAAGGCTTCTACGTAAAGGCAAATTTTAAGCTATGCTTTAGTGATATTTCAGAAGACAAAAAATGGATAGAGAATTCCAAGTAGAAAAAAATTCCATGAAGAATAGAATGGATAGACTGCAGAGGCACCCTCAGGGAATACAGGAAATCAGTTTGCCTGAGGGGAAAAAAAAGTCTGTGTTTTAGAGAAATGGTTTACATACTGCCATGCTAAGGATTCTGGACTTACTGGATAAGCAAAGGGAAACCAGTGCTCTGGGAAGTATACTCATTGTAATATCATCTAGGTTAACAACTCCGTATAATATCCTTTTGTGTAAAGCATACTGTCTAAAAATCAATTGATTGAAAATTAATGTACATATGACATTTCTGAATTTCCTGTAGCCTTACATTTCCTGTAAGTAAAGCCTAAGCACCAATGATCAGAAGATTAAAAGGCTCAAGTAGTCAAAGTGATAAATTCAATGGAAGACATTGCTACTGTCTGATTCCCAGCAGTGCACACATTTGATGACTTCCTGCCTACTTTATAATATTGAAAAGAGAGTTCTTCCAGCAGTAATCTGCAAATTAAGAGCAACACATTCAGCCTGTCAAAAAATTAAATGGTTGAATATCATGAAGTACTTAGTCAGATATTTTACTAATACTTGCCACAAAGAGTGAGTAGCTTTTCATTGTCTTTTTTTTCCTTCTCCATTCTAGGAAAGGAAATTTTCCATTCTAGGAAAGGAAACTTTTTTTTAACATTTAAAAGTTAAAATATATATGGATATATATACGCATATATATATATGTATATACACACACACACATAGAGTATTCGTGAAGGCAAATTATTTTGCAAGGGGAAATATGTGATTAAGAAAAAAAATAAAAATAATCTTTTTATGTATTGAGGAAGAAACCTGATTGGCTTGGTGAGAATTTTATTTGCCATTTTCCTTTTTTTTTCTGGATAACTGATAAGTAGGATGGGTCAAGTCATCCCTAGTAGGAATTTGAATCTGGCTGAAATAAGAGAATTAAATAAACTTTAATTTATATCATGGCTTAGATAATTGATTCTAGTAATATATTATAAAAGAAATGAAACCATTGTCTTATAAAATAGTACAGGATATTGTATGCTATGCTTGAAATGTATTTGGATGTAACAGAGTTTCAGTTTAGACATACATAGCCCAAATTTGTGTTTCATCCTTTCTTTTTTAGAAATTAGTGCCCTCAGATACAAGGAGTACCTTAGCAACTTCTTTCTATTGTATATTTTAAAATTAAAATGTACAGAGAATTATTCTTCTCATTATGTCAAAATTCCGCTACCCAGACTGTGGTACTCCCTACTAAAATGTCTTGAATATTTTGTTAGGCCACAAAAAGTGAACAAAATATTTTTAGCCAAAGATGTACGTAGATTCCAGTTGAAATATTCTTTTTAAAACTATAATGCTTAGTTTTATTAATATCTCCCATGACTGCTATCCTGCCCTACCTATTTTTGTATTGAATACTAAACTCTATCAGATAGTGAGCAAAGGGAAGTTTAGCTCATTGGAAAAGTCAGATGCTGTGTGTACAAGATGGCAACACAGAAATTTGAAACACGAAGGTAAAAAAAGTCATTTCAATGGTTACTTTTCTCTGTGTTGTCAGCTAAAGAAAACTCACAAGGAATCAATTAATAACAGATATTATGAAGACTATGAGATTATAATGTGGCAGTCAATACTTTTTACCAAAGAAAAAAGAGAAGCTGATCTTTCGATTTGGAGAATACATTTAGCTTTACTCATTTCTATCATATATTCAAATTTAATTCTAAGTAATTAATTTAGGTATATGAATCCATTAAAATGTAAAATGGTATTTAACTTTTAAAACATAAAAGACCATTTTGCTTGCTTCAAAAGCTTGTAAACTTCTAAATATTTCACTTTATCGAGGCAGATGTTTCTTTGACTATCTCAGTGACTTGGTATTCTAAGATAACAAAAAAGTACACTTAGGACATACAATCATGAGATGTGACTAGCAAGTAATGTGACTGATTTGTCAACAAGCATACTAAGAACGAAATATCCAAACGAGCGTTACATTTCAAAGCAGCCACTATGGGAGATCAGACACATTTCAGTGGTGCTGCCACTGAGCAGCACATTTCAAACTTCTCCTTTAGAATGTTCTCAGAAATAATTTATGAAGCATACAAAGCTCAGGCTCATTGCTTTATAAATTGCACCTCATATAGCAGCGATTTGAAGCAAAGCAGAATTGAAATATGTAATTTTCTCTTCTCTTTTATTTACAAAAAGAAACAAATGTTAAATTATTAAGCCCCCAAATAAACTGCTTTCATAAGCCTATTATTTAAATCTAGAAAGACAATTGTAAAAATAATAATAAAAATCATGATCCTTCTTTTCCCCTTAGAATTTGAATAGGGACATAATATGGACCCGTAATCAGTGCCTCACTCATGAACCTCAAGCTTGATGGTACTTCTTGTTCTTCCAGTGACCACCTTGGCAAATTCTGGTATTTTATTTCCCCTCATTCTTCTCGACCTCTCTTTATCATCTGACATTCTTGATCATCCTTGTTTCGCCCCAACATGCTGTGAACAGTGTTCTTAAAGGAAATTCCATACCACTCTGTGTCCTTAGTCTTTCTCTGACTTACTGTGCTGTGTCCTCTTCCCCCGTTCATGTAAGCGTTGCTCTACATACAGAGTTACAAACATACTTAAATATTTATTGACTAAATAAACAGTTAAGCCCTCGGTTCTCTGCTCTGTTTTTCTGTGCTGTTTCCCTTGTTAAACGAAATGTTACATGTTTAACTGTCACCGCTTCTCAGATATCAAGTCCCACTCCTCAAGCTCGCTCCATCCATATCACTTTCTAGATATGCAACCTTGATCAGGTTACTTAACCTGAGTCTCAGTTTCCTCATGGGCAAAATGAGGATGAAACTCTTGTCTACCTCCCAGAATTATGACCAGAGAAGGAACACCTAGGAAGTTTCTGATACATTTCAAGGGTTCAATTATTTCAACTGTTATTGTTTTTTCCCCTAATACTTCATGACATCCTCACTTGGATGTCACACAATCAATTCAGCATATTTTTAAAAAATATAAACATCATCTAGAACTTGCACCAAAATAAAATGTTATTCTTTCACTTAAATTATGCAAGTACTAGAATTAAATTCTTATTTAATTATTTTTCTCCTACCTTTAGTAGTGAAGGGTAGACAGCAATAGTTTTCTTAAGTTAATAGAGAGGCTTCATACAGATGTAAATGCTCTGTGTTGTCTTGGGGTATGCTGTCAAAATGCTGTGACCTCCAACTGACAGGAAAGTTCATCAAAACTGTGTCAACATACTGTGTACCCCTAAACTTTCTTATCCTACTGACTTCCCTAAACTTGCTTTTCTTTTGTGATTACCGTGATCACACGTGGGAACACCATTCTTTCGGGCATTGGGTTTGAAATCTGGTCCTTTGACCCTCTCTGTCCCATCCCTTCTTCACAGGCACCACACTACTGATGCTCACTCTTCCATCCCTCCACGATCGCCCTTGTCCAAACCCTTGGCATCTCATTCATAGACCACTACGCTATACTTCTAACTCGCCCACCTGCCTTTATCCTCACATTCTATCAATTCATTCCACATACACTCATCATGTTAATTTTCCAAAATCAGTTTCATACTGTCTGAATAAAGTTTTATCATGCACATCATTTTGTACACCTAATACAATTTATTATACAATGTAAACACTCAAATTTGTACAATAAATCTCATCTCCTTACACAGAAACCCCCATTGATTGCATGATGGTAGTATTGCCCTAAGAGTCCCATACTGCATCTTAACTATAGTTCTGTGAATGTCAAGTAAGGGCAAAGGATATGAAACGAACATATACAAATACCATATGTAAGACGCCTTGGCTTAGTATATTTTCAGTTTAGTCTCACACAGTAACCTGTGATAAAGGTACTATCTCCATTTCAGTAGCAAAGAAGCTCAGAGACATCAAGATTACTGTTCAGCAGGAAGGAACCACACTTAGATATGAAGTCACTGTTCTGGCCTCAAAATGTATGCCTATTTTATTCCATTCCTACCTTCTTTTAAGCAGTGTTTTAAAGACAGAATTCCTTGGATACATTAGTTTCCTATTGCTTCTGTAACAAACGACCACAAATTGAGAGGTTTAGAACAATACAAATTTGTTATCTTAGAGTCCAGGAGGTCAGAAACCCAAAATCAGTTTTCCTGGACTAAAATCAAAGTGTTGGCAGAGCTGGTTGCTTCTGGAGGCTCTGAGAGGAAAATCTGTTTCACTGCCTTTTTCAGCTTCTAGAGGTTACTTGTATTCCTTGGCTCTTGCCCCCTCCTCACATCACACCAATCTCTTGCTTCTGTCCTCACATATTTTATGACTGGTTTGAACCCTCCTGCCCCTCTCTTGTAAGGAGTCTTGTTATCACCCTAGGCCCATCTGGCTAATCTAGAATCATTGACCTCCTTTTGCCATGTAGGGTCACATACTCACAGGTTCCAGGCATTAGGACATGGACCTCTTTGGGGGCCATCATTCAGCCTATCACACTAGGCATGAGCTCTGATAAGGGAGCCGAAATCCCCTGAAACCAAGAGCTGGTGATAATTAGATGTCCTAGCAATACCTATACATGGCAATCTTTTGTGAAGAGGTATTGAACATAATCAAGAATCATTTACCTAAGAAGACAATTTATTTACTCACCTGCTCATTTATTCTGAACTTTCAGGTTGGTAAATAAAATTCAATTTTGTTCTTCCCGAACAATTAAAAGAAGCTTGAGAGAAACGGGAAGGACACATTATATAACAATTGTACGTGTGGAAGGACTTATGAGAAAGAGTATACTTGCAACTGCATCGAACTCAAAATAGAAATGTCAATTTTTTTAAGTTTAAATGTAAAATCAGCCTACTCCTGACTCATATTTCTTACAGACTTAGCATGTTTTTTTACCATGAGGGTCTTTAAATTTGGACAGTTTATTTTTCAAAATGTAGTGTGTTCAAGCATATATTATAAAGTTAGTACTTCATTATTCCCCATCAGCAAAACAACAATTCTAAATATGTTTAATGATTCTGTTTTTGCATATCATAAGAACATTACTTAATGGTGCTTGAATTAACCAAATAAATGGAACTAACTGATGGCATCCCTTCTTAATGATACTGACTTTTTAGGCCATCTCTTCTGCTTCGATCAGTCTCATTAGCCCAGGGCCACTTGCCTATGACGTGCCCTCTGGCATTTCTGTAGGCTCAACGAAATGGGGATGCTTCCATGCTAACTCAGGGACAAGCAGCTTTTCTGTGGTCTTCTGACTATTTTTTTTTTTTTTAGGATTTTTTTGATGTGGACCTTTTATTTTTTTAAAGTCTTTACTGAATTTGTTACAATATTGCTTCTGTTTGATGTTTCGGTTTTTTGGCCGTGAGGCATGTGGGATCTTAGCTCCCGGACCAGGGATCGAACCCGCACTCCCTGCACTGGAAAGTGAAGTCTTAACCACTGGACCACCAGGGAAGTCCCTGACTCCTTTATTTCTTCTACCCTGAAAATCGTCAGTCTTTCAGGAGTGTTTAATTTACATTAAGGGTCATAAATATACACTGGTAGAATTTTGCTACCAAAGAACTCTGTCATATTGACATAAAAGCTTGATGAAGCATGTACAAAACTTTTACTACAAATAAAAATACCAATATAAGTCCTTTATCTTGATAAACATATTTAAGTATTATTATCTCAAACATCAGCACTGTATAAAGAAATATTGGCACAAAATGCATGGTTAAAATAAATTGAGAAATGCATGTTACTAAACTATAATAAATCCACAATTTTTTAAAAAGTGTGATGCCTTGTGTTAGAGTATTTTAGTCCGTGAATAAAGCTGTAAAAATCCTTAAACATATATACTTAAAATAAGAGTACTAAAAAAGAAAGTCTTCCTCAGACTTTCTGAAAATCAAAGAACAAAAGAAAATGACCTTTTAGACAGATTAAAGACCTAAAGGTGAATATTGAATTATATCTATATGTTTTTTCCTGAGTTGATTTAACCTCATGTGAACAACAGTTGTCTTGTAAACGGATGTACACGAACTTTAGAAACCAAACTTTCAAATGGAATTCATTTCAGTTATGCCACAGACTTGAGGTAATGTCACACTTATTCCAAGAGTTATTTGTTACTTAGAAGTTTAAGTGTTCTGACCAGTGAAAAGTTAACAGCAAAATGAAAAAAGCTGAGAATAGCATGATTTAAAGAATGCCAATCTGTAACCCCGGGGATAGGTATTTGCATACTAATTGTAATGTTCCTGCTGTCACATTCCCTTCAGCTTGAAGATCAGTCAGAAGGAGAAATTCAGCATCATCTGTGACAGACAGAGAGTGGAACAAAAAATGCCAATGAAGTGAGTTGCTGTTTAAAGCTATTTTTGTCTCAGAAGATGTACAAATGAAAACACTTGAGTCTTCATTAGTCTCGATGTTTTGTTTCCTTCATTTATGATAAATATGCTAATTGTTGTCTTTCCTCCTGATTTATTTTTTTCTCCTTTCTCCACTGATTTCTTCTTCTTTTCTAAAATCTGTCCACAATGCATGGCTTGCCTGTACAGTTAATTCTTTATACTTGTTAAGATAAAGAAAGGCTACAAAGTGGAGAAAACCCACTGAGCTCCCTTTATGTGAAGCTTTCCCAAATTATTAAATGTTCAGGTTAAAGACGTAAGATATATATGATCCTTGCAAAAACTATTCGTTGTTGCAACATGGATTGAGAAATTTGAACATAGATATTAACTGCTGGGTAAGGCAGCAGCTGTCACTTCCAAGGAGCACGCGGGCTCCTTGCGTGAATCTCTCGCTCTCCAGCAAACCGCTAATTGAGTGTGGAGAGCTCAGTTGTCAGAGCCCACATTTTTAAGTGCAATACAACTGGTTCTAGCGGGCACAATTAGCAAGATAACTAGTAGCTTTCACGCAGTTCCCATCTGGCCCGGCTCTTCTCCGGACACATAATATGGGGACTGCTGGCCTTGATGGCACTCGTTTAATGAAGGAAATCAGCCAAAGCCCCATGAAACACTAAGTGTGATTTTGGCTCCAGATAACACAAGTGAATTTTCATGGCAAGTCAAGTCATACACACACACAAAAATTATCCCGACTACGCACCACAATTTTACAGGAAATATATGCGAATACACAATGGAGAAGAGCCAGACAAAATCTTTGTAAAGTTCCAACTAAAATCCAAATAAAAGGGAAAAAAAGAAAAGTGAGAGAGAGAGAGAGAGAGAGAGGAGGGAGGGAGAAATACACTGTCCATTTATTTAAGGTAGCACTTGTCAAGTAAATTCAACCCAGTCAGTCCATTTTTAAATCAGCCACCCCTTCTATCCCCCAATTTTAATTCAATAGATTTTTCTTAACATTTATATAGTTGCGTTTCTAAAAATTTTAAACCTCTTTGTCAGTCACATCTAACATAAGAAATGTCCTATTTTTGTTTGATAATGCACAAAATTGAAGAATCACTGTCTTCTGAAAACTTTCTATTGAGTAGAAATTACTACAATTTAACTGTTATTTAGAGGAAATATTTGTGTGGCGTGTAATAAACTCTATTACAGGAAAAACACCCTAAAATTTATTTGAAACATTTATTACAGATGTTCCAAAACATGAACAAAGTATAAGCATATGTATATTGACTCATCCATTCCAGGAAGAATTGTAAAAAGAGTTTGGGTTACAAGCAGATACACCTGTGTTTGAACTCTAACTGCCTATTAATATATGTGTGATATTACACCAGTTATTAACTTCTGTGTCTTCTTACTCATTGGTAACATGGGATTAAAACAGACTGTCATTTTGAAGATCAAATGAGGTAAAGTATGTGACATGATTAGCACAATGTGGTATAGACTGTAAACATTCAGTACATTGCTTTTCATTTTAGTGCTATTATAAAAATTGTCTTTCAGTTTATTCATATATAGAAATCACTCTTCCAAAGAATTACAATCAACCTCAAATTTAAAAATTTGAACAGCAAATTAATACTGTTTCTTAAAATAGTTGCATCTCACCTAACTTCTGAAAAATGAATACTGCCTTACAACCAACCCTTCCATCATATCAGGTAGTCAAAATTGAACCTCTCAAGTCAAATTAGAAATCTATTAGAAGACAGTGAGCTGAGGGCATTCCAGGCATTGTCACACACCAGCAGGGGTATTTCTTCAGAGGGTTGAAGGACAACTTTTTCCTTTACAACAATGTCAGTATTTGGTGGACCTTAAATATTACTAGTCTATCCTAGTATCTCCACTGATATTCTATATCTATAGAATATCTATAATATTTTAGTATATCTCCCTAATTCAAAACATTAGGAATTTTCTTTTGTCCTTGGTTCTACACCATCTCCCAGACTTTGCTCTCTTTTTTCTGTTTTTTCTGCTTCCCTACATTAATGATGACACTAAGAATAGCTACCACTCATTTGAACACTTCCATTTCAAAAAAACTCCTTTACATCCAACAAGTCCTTCACTGAATATTCCTTTTGCTTTTGGCTTAAGCAAACTCTGGCTCTCCCTGAAGGACACGGCTTGCTTTGATGCCTTCAGAATGGATGTTGTCCATTTCCTCCAATTTCACACGCTCAGGATTGAGGGTGAGGTCCCTGGTCTGTCGCTGCCTAGTGATGCTTTTGCGTCATTTCTCCCCTTTCCTCACCCAAAACACACTTTGAAGTTAATACAATTCAACTACACCTTTAGTAACCTTCTTATCACGGTCATCTACCAGCATCTTGAAAGCCACTGCACTGCTTCCATTGAAGGCTTTAACGCCTGCCACTATTTGGGGTTTGGCCATTCAGTCATTATTTATTTACATGTCCAACAAATATTTCTTGAACCAGACACACTGTTCTTGGCGCTGGATAATAACATATTTTCCTGTCATCAGACAACTTACATACAAATGGGGGAGTACATGTTCATTCTTGAACGATTCTGCCTAGATTCTATTTCTCAGGGTTTTTCTTTGATGGCTGTTCCTTATTCAAAATGGGTGTACTGTGTGGCCAGACTAGGGATCAAAACTCTCTGCCCTCTTCATTAACATACATTCCACAGGTACCAAGTAGAAATTTGAGTACCATGCTAACCACCAAATTTCAATCTACAAATACACACAACATTTTAAACATGTGCGTTTTAAGCAATCATATAATTTTAGCACTATTTGATAGAATTCCTAATATTTGACAGAAGACCTAATATTTGACTCATATGAAATATAATGTAAGCATTTTACAGTAACAGTTTTCATAGTGCACACAAGCTCTTCTACAGAAAATTAGATCTTATGTCGGGTCCCATTCTGCATTTATGAAAGACGGAAATGCAACCTAAATCTTTTAAAATGTCCATTTGAATGAAAAAAAACACCATTTCAAAATGGCTTCACAGGAAACCTTGTGTCCCCAAGATTTAGTAGATCAAGGGAGACAGGAAAATCAGCTGCCTGCTATTGGGGAAGAAAGTAAAAGAAATGGGAGATAGGAAATATAAGTAATGGGAGATAGCAAGATGAGTTCCCCGTCAACATAGCCTCCCCGTGTAGCCTCTACAAGGACAGACATTACTATCTGAAAATATAACTAAAACTGCAATAGCAGAAGGGAGCAGAGTCACTCCTAACACAAATGATGAAAACTGCAGCAAATCACACAAAGTAATAGAATAAAAAAGCTTAGAGATCGAGTCACACTAGCATATTTAAGATTAGTCACCTTGATATGCAAATGTAAAAGTTTATAAGAATGACTGGGTGGGAGACTCTATTTTATTATCAATCATTTTAACAGAAACCTTCAATTAGACCATTCCTTTCCATAACGAAGTCATTTGCACGTCACAGCTACATTATCCAAAATTTTTCTTCTGGGTAGCCGATGCTTTCTATAGATGGGGGCTTATTTCATCAGGATCTTTGTTTATTAAGGGGAATAATGCATGATATATTTACATCTCAGAAAGTTTATATCTCAAATCTGATTTATTATTTCTACAGCACATCCCCAAAAGTATACCTTCTTTAGAAGACTTAAGTCAATAAATTTTTTGACTGCTTTGGAAAAGATATTACTCTGTCCTGACTGATTCCTAGACTTAAATAAATCAACCCAGAACTGGAAGCATACCAGTCTAAAGAGAAATAAAGGCTGTCTCAGAGTAGGGTAAAGACTTCTCAAAATACTATAAATAAACATTTTTAAAATCATCACATGTTAGAAATCCTTAATCAAAACTTCAAAAAAACTTTTTTAAGATGCATAATTATGAAATGGACAATTTTGTACACTGTGAAAACTTAGAAAATAGTTCATTCATCATTATTGCTATCATGATAACTCTTCAGGAATAGACTAGTGTAATGCCGCATAGATTAACAATTAATATAGCTGAGAAGAAATTCACGAGGCTATGTAGAACAATGAGCGATCTCTCTCGTGCCTTTATTAGAATTCAAGGATTTGTAAGTACTATTAACACTGTTGGCTAGATTAATAATTTGCTGATGTCAAATTACATCCCACTTTGCTTTGCTATTGTTCTCTACTGTGGAAAACATTATATAACTCTTGTTGACCTTTTGCAGTTTAATTCATGAAGCAAAGCTCATTTAAATGATATAATTCAACAAATACACATAACTCAAATATTACTATAGGTTATAGAAGAAAAAGATCACAATGCTATTGTCAAGGGTAGATGCTGTTTCCACAGGTCACCAACTACAGAAACAACAGTGTGGTCTGAAAATATGGACACACTTTTAACCAACCAAGGTAAGATCCAACTAATAATAGGTTTAAAAATACCATGATTAAAATAAAATCATTCAATTCTGAAAGTTGTAGTCATGTTATACACTATGAGTTTGATCAATATTTGAAGAATGAGATTCCCAAAAGTCACACAAATTTATACAGGCCCAAAGTTTAAATGGAATTAGGTTGGGTCCAAAATAAGACAAGATGATAGAAATTCCAAACGTTAAAACAAAAAGAAAATCCCAAATAGGAAGTGATAAAGTTGTCATTTTCTTAGACTCATTATCATTTGATGTACATCATGACTACCTTTGTTACAAATTGAAAGACACATACAGACTATTGAAAAGTTGAAAATTTAAATAAATCACTTGTTTTTCATGTCCTGCAGGCTAAAATAAAGTTTTTTAAGTATCAATATTTATTTCAATTGAGTTCTTACTTTAGTGAATACAAAAACATATTTAAATGTGTGTGTATATATTAATATGTACATTTTGGATATATATTTGTAATTAATATGATGGCTTAATAAGGTAATTTTGGTCAATTATAAATAAAACATCCAAGAATTTAATACAAAATAGTCATTTACAAAGATATGTAGAATTCTGCTTTTGTTATACATAATCCTGCTTTGCAGTATTTCTGTTTCATATGGGATAGAAATGACATTATAGAGACATACATAGAAAATGTCTGAAATGCAGTATTGTTTGTTCTAATCAAATGGCATTTCCAGTTTAAATTTATAAAGTAAATATCAGAATATTAGAAAAGTTTAAAACATGGTAAAGCTGAATAAATTCTTCATGGCTGTTTATTTATATACACAATTAGACTGAAATAGATGAAATTACACTTTCATTTTGTGATTCTCAAATAACTAATTCCCAAAGCACAGACATAAAATAATCCACAATACACCTAGAATCCAACTAAGGACATATATTAAAGATGTCAGGGATATGGAATTGCATTTTTGTAAGCTCCGAATGGCATGTCTCTTTTTTCCTTAAACACGTAACCAGCGGGACAGATCAGGTTTGCTAAGAGCCTCAGGAAGGTATCTCTGTGGGTAGAGAGTTGGCTGGGACGGCACCGCAGAACAGAGACATGGAAGGTGTTAGATGAAGGCAAATGCTTCCACCTGCAAACCTCCAGGGATTTTTGTACCTCATGCCCACATAAAGCAGAAAAGTCATAGATTCATCTGCAAAGCTGTTTGGTTTTTGCTTTTTATGAAACCAGAGAAATAGCTCCCATGCTTTTTCATGCTTTAAACGGTTAAACGACTTACCATATGACCTCCTTGTCTTGTGACCTGAGGATATGTCTCGCATGTATTAGTGTGGCTTCCGCCACCTATTGCTGACCTATTCTACCCATCAGCCCCTGTTGTGCCTAAGCAGTAGCCATTCCCCCCTGTAGAGAGTCCTCAGATGACATGATAGTGATTGTATGTACCATATTATTCCAAAGTCACTCGACAGCCTATGAACATTCAAATTGTACGTATAGAGTAGACGAGTAGGTCAACAATAGTGTGTCCAAGACAGAGATAACTAGCCCCAGTTTTAGTTGTTTATTCTGTTCCCTTGTGTCCAAACAGAGCAATAGGAGGAGAAAAGAAGGAAATGGTTGTTACTTTGATGTAGCCTTTCATTAAAATAGCAGGAGGGAAGAAAATAACAATAGTTTTTTGATCTCTAACTTCCTGTCTCTGGGATGCATTTAGATAACCCTCATTGGGAAAAAGCTTCATATGCCTTAATGACACACAAATAAAATAGTGCCAGGCGTGAATCTACAATATTCTTTCAGTATTATTGCTTAATCGCCTATATAAAATAGATTGTAGTCTAAATTCTGTTTAGACCTGTCAAATTCACCATTGTTTGGACCTCATGGAAAATTTTAACTGTGTTACTAAGAGGATTTTTATAACCCAAATATGTGTCACAGAATCTCAGAAGCTTCTCAGATGTATTTTTAAATGCAAGAAATGTGCAGTTAATTGAATTTTTTATAGTGCTCACATACTAACAACATCCACACTCTCCAATATTTCTACTGAGAATTTTCATTGGTACCTGACAACCCTTTGCAGTGACCTGTTATTTCAACTCTATTTCAAATAATTAAAAACTTGTCAAATCTATTTTTAATAGTGTTTTTAGACACTTTAATCTTGCTCCATGAAGCCCTTTTCTATTTTCTCTCACTAACCTTCACTTTCCTTCCAACCTGCAGCAACCTATGAACAGCTAACTTAGGCCCCTTTTCCATACAGTTTTCTCTGATATTTTCTTTTTTGCTGGTCAATTTTTCCTTTCCCCCGATTCTCCATCAATTTATTTCTCCCTGCTTTGCGACCTGAAGGGTCAGCCCTTCAGCACGCAGTCAGGGAGGAGCGGCTTTGAGCGCAGGCACGGGGGCCCCCATGGCAGGTGGAGGAGGAACCCACCAACGCGTAGGAAGGCAAATCCCTCTGAGCGACAAATGCGCCAAAGGGTGTTTCCTCCTCGGAGAAACACAGTCTCACTTATGATCAGACGCTGCCATCAGAAGGCGTCAACTGAAACTGAGTAACACGAACTGAAAGGACTGGCTTAGTTCAGGCAACTCTGGGAATTTGACAGTAATCTTTCTAACCTGCTACCTCTGTAGAGGCCCACTCGTAACCATCCTCGGCCTTAAAGGATTTATTAGAAGCATTACCTTCCCGAAGAAGCTCTAGGTGTGCCAAAGAAGATTTCGGGGCACATTTTAATGTGGAAACTAGAGAAAGGAAGAGTCTAAACAGGTGGTCACAAACTTTATTTATGAATGCAAGGAATAATAAATGTGTAAATTTGGCTGAAAATAAGATAACGGGAAGAGGTGGGACCTATGGGAATCCCAGACTTCAAGCACTACCTGTTATTATTCAATTTAAAAATGCTAATTGTAGAAATGCAGATATAAATATTTTATGTTTATGACTACTGATCCAAAATAAAGTTTTCTAAAGTTAAAAACTAAAATATATAAATGTTATATTTAGAGGGATGATAAATATTTGCCACTGAATCCTCAAATGCCCACCCTACACAACGTACTTGTTTTGGTCATATGACTGCACTGTGTGATATACAAATTTTTTCTCATATATCTTATAGCTGGTCTAGATGCTTTTCGAACATTCCTAAAATCAGAGTTCAGCGAAGAAAACACTGAGTTCTGGCTTGCCTGTGAAGACTTTAAGAAAACAGAAAGTGCAGAAAAAATTGCTTCCAAAGCCAAGATGATTTATTCTGAATTCATTGAAGCTGATGCCCCTAAAGAGGTGAGTGAAATATTCCACAATAGTGAATATTTATCTGCTAACAAATCTGCTCCCAATTGAAAGGCGCGAAGTCCATCTCGAGGGAAATTAAATTGTCACTATGTATTCAAACAGAAAATGTTGGTAAATTCGAAACGAAGTTCCTTACCGTGATCCTCTGGCACTGATTCAGCAAATATTTTTAAGCACCTTCTACGTGCTTAAAGGTTTCTGTTTTCTGAGCACAACACGCAGCCTCTTAAAAATAGTCTAATATGTCAAAAATTAACAGCTCTACAGAAATCCTACTTAAATGTGCTGCTGGATTTCAAAGTCACCTTCATTTTCCCTTTTGTAAACCACGGACGTCAATTTGGAATAAAATTTTTCAAATCAAAAAGGTATGTATGTGAGGGAAAAAACAACGACTAACCAACAGTGTAAATTCTTTATATTTACTACTTTGGAGACCCACAAACAGCATACAATAATGTCTTCCCTTCCAAAAGAGGGGTTTGCTTACCTTTATTTCGTTGATGGGTGTTGGGCTGCACCCCGCTGGCCTACGAGGCCTGCACTTGCCCAGCTTCAAGACCGAAGAAAGAGCCCGGAGTCAGCGAAAGAGTCATCAATGGTTTAATGGATGGCGGAGCTTAAATGTCTGAAGCACGGTCCTGGAGCAACACCCCACCATGTGTGGTGGACGGCGGGCAGGACGTGGCGGCCGACGTCGCAGGGGAGTCGGGGGGAATAGGGAGGTTCCCATTTATAGGGGGAATTGCCATCAGCTGGGCTCATCGGTTACCAGGGAAACCAGCCGAGGGGCAGGGCCCTCTTAGCCCCTCTGGCTAAGTACCTTCTCCAGGCAGAGGTCTTCCCTTATTAAACTATCAAAGGGGAGCCATTCTGATATAAAGATTAGATCACTAGCTGGGGCTGAGGGGCAAGTATGTAGAAAGGGCTTTAGAGAGAAACCTGCAATGACTCCAAGAATAGACCCCATAAAGTGTTTTATGTGTGTAACATCTCATTTATATTTGACTTCATTTCCAGAACCAAACCATGATCATCTCTGCGCACCCCCTTAATGTTTAACTACATATATATTTTAAAACTTCTTTGATTCCTCACTAAGTATAACATATGCAGAGAGTTTTAACGCATAAGCAGCAAACAGGAACCTATATGAAACTACTAGCACCAAACATAAACCACTAGCACAAGTCATCATCTTTCCCTACAGAGTTGAAATACTGATATCCTCCTAAGTGACAGTTACTACATTTTCTAATCCAAAATTAAAATTCATGGTATGAGAAGTTATTGTACTAGTGAGAACAGAGGACAGCATAGATGAAATGCAAACATTTCCGAAAATCTAGGGCATAAAGTTGCCGTATCAACAGTTCAAGTTTTAGATGGACATTAATTACTGTAGCATATATTGGTAAAGTATAACATCACAGACATGTGAAACAATTGAAGCTTAGCCTGAAATTCAGAGGGGGAAAGAGAAAAGAACATAACTCCTGTGGAGCTATTTCAACATTCATTTCCCAGTCACTATCTAAAAATCAATAAATAATTCCGGAAAACTGAAAATGTATTATATAAGATTTGTCAAGTTGATTAATGTCTCATTCCCTAAAAGGCTTTGAAATCATCTCTAGAGGTATCCTATTTATTGTGGTATTGGTTTGAAAGCCAGATGTTTTTCTTCTTTATGAATCCATCTACTGAATGATTATTTTAAGATAACATTCTCAAATATTATGTATAAAAAATCTTCTAGTAAGAAATGTAATCTTTTAATTATAGCTGGATTCAAAGTTACAATATATAATAAATTCTCAATTTGGACAAAATAGTTTTGTTTTTTTTCCTAATCGTCCCTTCCAAAATAAATTTATATGGTAATAATTTTTAAAAAATAGTACAGTTACTATTTTAGGATATAAAACTTTCATACTTTTTAATAATTTGTCCATCTAATTAATTTTTACTACATAAAATATAATTAAATTTATGGCTGCTTTTCAAATAATAGATTATACTGTCTCCTTGACGTGTCCAAAAAGGTTATTATTGGGTATGACAAAATTCTCATTGAAGACAAAGAAGTGTGTATATACATTTGCAACAGTCATTATCTTTCTAATTATTTGCCATTAATTATTTCCAATTCCAATTACTAAAGTGCATTTGTCTCTTATATACCAATTGCAGTCTTCAAGGTATCTCTCTATAGTCCATCAGTTATACGTTAAATATAATACGACTGTTAGTATGATTCATTAAAGGAATTTTTTTTTGAGTGCCTGTTCCCACAATGAAGTCACAGAGTAGAAGGGGAGATTGACATGTGATAAAAAACAGTCAAATACACAATAAGCAATTTAATAATTTAAATAATTAAAGTTTGTTATTAGCACAGTGGGAAAGAGCGATTAAGTCTATCTTGAGAATTTAGGGACCGATTTGCCGGGTGGTTCACATATGAAAAAGGTTATGTCATTAAAAATAAGAAATATTTATCAAGAGAGCAAATGAAAAAAGAATATTTCAAACTGAGGGCACAGTGTGTCGCCTGGATGTACAAAGCTCCCTAGCGTTTTCCAGAAATCACAAGCATTTTGATATTGCTAACGAGAAGCAGGGGGATAAGGCCAGACAGGCAGCAGTAGAGATAAAGAGAGGGTGGGAAGTAGCTTAGATTTATCTAGTAGGCGGGCTTCACATGACAAAGTGATATATTTGATATGGAGGTTGGAAAATATGATTTTCCTAAGTGGAAAATTAATTCAAGAATGAGATTCACATGAAAGTATTCTCCATTTTTCTATATTCAATTATAGTTGTAAAACTGACTCTCATAAAGAATCAAAATTATAACCAATTTCCTTGGTAGAAAACCCTAAAACAGAGAACAATGACAAGGTCACGTTATCCAGATGTCTATTAAATCCCATTTAGTTTCTTTTCAACTTTTTATGTCTTTATTTCCTCATCTATAAAATTACAAGCATGACAATAATTTTTAATTGATGCAAATAGACAATTTACAATTAGACTATACTAAATTTACTAAATGATCCCTGTCTATAAATTGATGTTACTAATGGTTCTCAGTTTCCTATTCTAATACACAAAACTGCACACAAAAATTGAAATTTCAGGTCTCTATGAGAGATGATAATAATCGCAGTGAACCTCATGCCCTCTCCCTTACAGTGTTACCATCTCTCTGGTTTCTACACTAATCATGTGATGCAGTGGAAAACCTAAAGGTTAGAGATACAGATTCAAATCCTGTAATCTTGTGGTGATCTATTTCACCCCTTTGAGCCTTAGTTTCCACGTCTAAAAACATATCTATGAAAAAGCATGTAGCCACCACACAGGAGAGATGAAAATGATGAATGAGATCAAGCGTCTAGTGTTTACATGGGGCAGAACAGTTTTTAAAAAGTTTTAATCCTTTTTTTTTTTTTTAGTTGGAGTATAGTTGCTTTACAATGTTGTGTTAGCTCCTACTGTTAATCCCTTTTTTCTTTACACAAGTCACTATAAGTGCTACTGAATCTACCTGAAAACATCCATTAACTAACTTCAAAGAACACTTGAGGAAAAGCCACTTTAAAAGACTTGATAAATGTATATACGTGAACACAAATTAGAAAAACATGACAGCAAATCATTAGTTTCAGATAGAAAGAGCTATTCATTGAATGGATTGTACCTAAATATTTTCAGAAGGTACTGCAGGAAAAAAAAAATAAGTGTGAGCCAGATATTTTGACTAAGTGATTTGAAAATGAGAAAATTATTAGATAAGCAATATATATTTTAAAGTGCCCTTACTTTGCACGCAGTAAGAACTTGTGAGTGGCAAAGAAAAAAAATTCTTAAACTTGTATTTATTCTTCCTTCAATTTGGACCACTAATTTCATAATATTTGGAAATTTTCAGAAAAATATTACTTGGTTTCAAAAGAATGTAAATCTTCAAAAAATTGAAATAATATTTTTATATTCAGCTAAGACACTGACATATTTTAAATATTTATGTTTTATTTATATCATTTATATACATTATGTTTGTATCATCACTCCCTTATATTAGAAAGAAAATTGGTCAGGATGGAAAATATGTGATTAAAGAGAAAACTATGTTGATTGTCATTCTGTGAGATTAGAAAATATTCCAAATCATACTACACTGTAATGTTTAAAACTTATATAAATTCAACTTCATAGTATGACCAATCCAGGAACAAATACATTGGCAGTTTCTTAAGTAAAAAATGTTAGTACAAAATATTTAATTCCTAAATGTATTTATTAAAAGTGAGGACATCATAACATGAAACAGAAGAAACTATAGTCATAAAGGAAAAGATGTCTTAATGGGTTGTGCAGGACACTTTTTAAAATACCTGTGTCTGGATTTTTTGCTTTTATTTTTATTGTAGTACAATGTTATTTATTAACTCGTATTTTTATTTCACATCAATAGGTGCTTATTCTGTGCCTACGATTCACCTTCATAAGATAAATTCCCTCCATTGGAAGGGAAGCTGGGTCTAGGCAAGAGAACAGGTAATAAACACAGAAGTATAATGCAATGTTTTGTGTGAATGAGGCAGCTCGATAAGGAAATGCAAGAAAATAAAACAGGTTGAAACTATGGTTTGGCTCAAAAGAAACTTTCAACCTAATTGGGTTAAAAAATGAAATTTCTAGAACTGATTTCTAGAACTAAATTAAGTTCTAATTTCTAGAACTTTGCTATTCTTTTCTAAGAAAAAAATAGCAAAGCAACAAATGATTAAGTGCAAAAAAAAAAAAAGAAAAGTAACAGGTGAAATTGTTTGCATTATACCTAAAAGGATATAATGATTGAATAGTTCTGAGGCAGGATATTGAGATAAGGCCTTTATTTTAAATGAGCTTAGTTTTAAACCGAGTCTTGAGGGAAGAGACAGATATATGAATTCTTGGTAGAGAGAAGCCCATGGGCATCTAGAGGCGTTTCCTGATATTACTGGAATGGCAATTTTGTATCCTCCATTTTGTATTCCTATTTTCTTTGCATTTTTTAAGTGTCACTTCCACAACGTGCTGATGTTATTTTGAGTCTTGGTCCTTCCCCACAAGTTGGTGCTTGCCAGCAGTGCCCCCCAACTAGTGAATCACCTCCAGATAAAATGCTTGCTTGTTTATTAATTTCCTAAGTTTTTGTACACTAATCAATAGATAGGTGTCTATTACATACCAAGCACCTTGCTGGTGCCACTAAGAAAAAGACAGTCTCTGAATAAATAAAGGTAACCATCTTGGTGGGAAAACTGTAGTTAAAAAAGATAATTACAATAAACTTTCATGAGTGTTGCGATAGGGAAATACAGGGGATGTGGTCGCATGCAACAGGAAAATCCAAGTCTAAGGGATCAGGAAATGTACCTCAAAAGAAGTTAATTAGTAAGCTTTGGTCAGAAATTTGAGTGTAGACAGAAACAAGACAAAATGGGAGGAGGGAAGGATGATAGTAGTGGAAGTGGAGGTCAACTAAAGGACCCACTGGTGCCTAGAAGGCTAGTCCAGTAGTGAAAGAAGCCTAGTACTGGGTGCCTCGGAGTATAAGTGCAGGCAAGAGCATCTCCTGCAACCCAGTGATTTCTGCTCCGTATTTATTTCACCTTAAACTAAAGGGATCTCTTAAAAAGGAAGAGAGAGAGAGACAGAGAGAGAGAGAGAGAGAGAGAGAGAAAGAAAGAGGAGGAGGAGGAGGAAAAGGGGGAGGGAGAGGGGGAAAGAAAGAAAAGCAGAGCTAAAGAAACCATAAGCCACATCTGTCCAGGGCTTTTACATGGACTATCTGATTTGATCACCATGTTCACTGCCTTAGGGAGGCATTACAATCATCTACCTTATACAGGTGAAAAATGAACTGAGCCTTAGAATGAAAATGATGGGTCCTACAGTCATTAAGGTACACAGCTCATGAGGACGGAGGTCTTCTGCCCAGGCTTTTACATGTTAAATTCCTTTCTTAGATCTACTACTTATTTTCAATGTTCATGACACAGACTGGGAACCTTGGTGTTTATGCTAAAGGCAAAAGCATAAAATTATCTTGTCACACAGAGTCTATCTTCCTTTCTATCAAAAGCTGTATTTCTCTTCTCATATTCCCTCTAATTTGTATAACTTCTTAAACTATAAAGCGAAAAATAGTGGCAGGAATATTTCTTCTAATAACCGGAAGTATCATTTTGGCCCTCTGAAAGAATGATTGCTGCATTTCAACTCAAAAACAAAATGCTCAGCCGTTTTTTTTTTAATTGAAGTATAGGTGGTTTACACTGCTATGTCAGTTTCTGCTGTACAGCAAAGTGAATCAGCCACAGGTATATATATAACCCCTCTTTTTTTGGATTTCCTTCCTATTTGGTCACCACAGAGCACTGAGTAGAGTTCCCCATGCTGTACAGTCACTTCTCATTAGTTACCTATTTTATACATAGTAGTGTGTATATGTCAGTCCCAGTCTCTCAATTCACCCCATCCCCCCTTCCCCCCTTGGTATCCACACTTTTTTTCTCTACGTCTGTGTCTCTATTTCTGCTTTGCAAATAAGATCAT
This sequence comes from Eubalaena glacialis, assembly GCF_028564815.1. Lineage (NCBI taxonomy): Eukaryota > Metazoa > Chordata > Mammalia > Artiodactyla > Balaenidae > Eubalaena > Eubalaena glacialis. Next base: position 9,930,879 of record NC_083718.1, on the reverse strand, counting down.
CTGTGCCATTTTTCTAGATTCCACATATATGCATTAATATATGATATTTGTTTTTCTTTTTCTGACTTACTTTACTCGGTATGACAGTCTCAAAGTCCATCCACGTCTCTGCAAATGACACAGTTTTGTTCCTTTTTATGGCTGAGTAATATTCCATTGTATATATGTACCACATCTTCTTTATCCATTCCTCTGTTGATGGACATTTAGGTTGCTTCCATGTCCTGGCTATTGCTTTTTGAATTTGCACACGTCCCTGAGCCACTTAAATTAATCTTGGATTAGCATGATGGGGTTGGTGAAGGACACAAGTCAATCTGACTCTCTTTCAGCTGCTCCAGATAACATTTGCTATCTACATCTATTTTTAACAATCCATATCCATCACGCTTTTATATGTTATGATCACATACATTTGGTTATTTTTTCCATTTCTCTTGTCCAATTTAAGGTATTAGTACTGCCTCCCAACTCGTGTCACTTATTTCTGTCTTTAAAACCAATCATAACAAAAAGATACAGTCCTGTACAGGATGGATTCCTTCTCGATGTTACAAACTTGGCTATTCTCAACTTTAATAGCCGCCCTTGAGAATATATTTCAGGATATTCGTGCGCCTTTAATGATGCCAAAAACGAAGTAATACTAGAGGTTTTAGTGGTGATTAAACAGAATTATGTAACCAAAAACATGATTATAGGCGGCTTTAATTTGAATAGTAATTTTTAAGCTCTGTTGTGAATGAGGTCTAGGAAGCTGCCTGCCCTATTTGAGCAAGGCGTTTTACATATGCATGCACACACTCTTTGCATAATGACAGTCTCCTGCTACACTATACATTCTAAATGAGGAAAAGTCTATCTCATTTGAATGTGAGAGCTCAACTGAGAACTTTTCATTCAAATTATGTAAAAATATATAAAGCACAGTTCAGGGTCACAAGAGAGCCAAAAGGTACAGTTTAAAATGCATTCTTCCTGCTAAAATAATTTGTTGGAAGCCAAAAGAATTTAAAACTGCTGGTATAGAAATGAGGAATTGGCTTGCATAACTTGCAGTTATCAAAATCACCTGAGTATTAAAATATCCCTGGCTCATTATAATAAAAACGTTTTTAAACAACCATCACAAACACCAGTCAGAAGGTAGTCATTTTAATGCAATGGATTGTTGTCAATGTCAGCTGTGTCTAGGCCTTTTCAAAACTGACAGGATTTAAAAGCTGCTAAACAGTTGCGATGACATCTCAGCTGTCATTCCATGAGAATCACAAGCCTAAGTCTTGTTTTCTGAGATTGGCAGTGCAGTGGTCTCAGATAGCTAAGATAATTCATGACCTTTTGAAAAATAAGCAAATTAAAGGTATTTCTCAGTATCCTTGAAACTTAAGTGTATCCATAGAAACAAAATGCAAGTGATTATTCACATCGGTAAATAATATAGATATAACTGTGTTTATTTCATCAGTCGATACGACATTCAGCCCATGCTCTGGACCTACGCATCTGAGATACTCAGCCAAGTCTAAGCTTCCCTGCAATTCCCAAGCAGCTCAGGAGGGACTCAAGACCACACAGTTGGAAGGTCTGCATCTCTAGAGGGTTACCACCTGATAAGATGCCTGCCTTCAATCTACGCCAAGATTAACATCTCCTCTGTTCTTACTTTTTGAGGTAGAAATTGATACGACAACTCAGCCAAAAGTCAAATTTGAGGTGAATGCAAAGTTGGGGGTGCAGTTCGCAGACATGCCTTCAAAAGTGATTATATTAAAGGAATGTATGTGTCAAAATATATATTAGGCCTAATATTTTCACTTTTGTCCTGATACTGAAATTTCAGGGAAGTCAAGAAGAAAAGACAAGGCACTTTGGGTAGACTATTCTCAAACCTCACCCGGATTGACTCCTCAGGATCATTTAACAACAGCGATCACCCTCTCTTAATTGAAATACTATCCTCAGTTGGCTTCTAGGACTCAATTTCTTCTTCTCTTACTGACTACTCTTTTTTTTTTAAATAAATTTATTTATTTTCATTTTTACTTATTTTTGGCTGCATTGGGTCTTCGTTGCTGCGCGCGGGCTTTCTCTAGTTGTGGCGAGCGGGAGCTACTCTTCATTGTGGTGTGCGGGCTTCTCATTGCAGTGGCTTCTCGTTGTGGAGCAAGGGATCTAGGTGCGCAGGCTTCAGTAGTTGTGGCATGTGGGCTCTGTAGCTGTGGCGTGCAGGCTCAGTAGTTGTGGCACATGGGCTTAGCTGCTCCGTGGCATGTGGGATCTTCCCGGACCAGGGCTTGAACCCGTGTCCCCTGCATTGTCAGGCGGATTCGTAACCACTGCGCCACCAGGGAAGCCCTCACTACTCTTTAACAACTTCTTTTGCTGTTGCTACTCATAACCCAGCACACACTATCATGAGAGGAGGCGGTTCTCCTCTATTACCTGCTTACATTTACTCTCCCGGTGATCTCTTCCAGCCCTCTGGCTTTAAGAGGGCATCTCAAACTTAAACACAAATCTGAGTCCTAATTTTCTTCTCAAAACTTTCTTCTACCTGAGTCTCTCCATCTCGGTTAATGGCAACTCCATTCTTTTTGCTCTGGCTAAATAGCTGATAGTCATCCTTGGTTCTTCTCTTCTGCTTACATGCCTTATCCAACCCATCAACACTTTGTCATCTCATTCTTCAGAATATTTCTAAAATCGAGTCATTCTTAAAGATTTTGTTCCTCATCCCAGCTCATAAATATTCAATCACAAGTTCCATCTATTCTACTTTCTAAATATCTTTGAAATCTATGCATTTCCCTCCATTCTCTGTGACACGACCCAGCCTAATCCACCATGATTGACCACTGGAATTTCTGGTATGACTTCCTAACTTTTCTTCCCTTTATCCACACCTAGTTGTTATACCACATAGCAGCCAGTGATATGTTTTTTCAAACATGTGTTTATTATCAGTACCGTACTTAAAATTCTCCTCATTGCTCTCAGGTTAATTAAAAATTATTTAACAAGACCTATAGAAGTCTATGTGGTCTGGACCTTCATGCCTTTCCAGACTGTTGCCCTTTTCCTCCTGAAAACCCACTGGGCTTCTTCCAGTTTTCTCTCCCATGTCCAAGTCCCTTCCTTAAACTTATATACCCATAATAATACCTTGATGATCAGCTTACAATCTCATTTCTTTCAAAAAGCTTCTTTTTCAGAAGGTATATTTTCCCCTTTGGATTACTTTCTCAAAATCTGTCTTCTTGACTGACTTTCAACGTAATCATCTTTATATGATCAGATCTTAGCGTAATTCCTAAGCACCCATTCAGTGAAATACTTTAAATGAATAAATTACAGAAATGACTAGCAAAAAACAACTACTTTTTCAGATGAGGTGGGGTTTTTTTCCCCAGAAAAATAGGGATGATAATACTATCCATCTTACAGGTGTGTGTGTGACATAAAGTAGCCATATAAAGACTTAGCACAACAGTAGTACTATCTGATGAATGTTAACTATTATTATTTACAGTTAAAGTAATCATCTTTAAACATTCTTAGGATTATTTTAGAGATAATGACATCGCTTAAATATTTTAAAATGGGAGAAGACAAAGTCACCAAGGAAAAAAACCCAGGAAGAGAAGACTTGGCCCAGAACTTAGATAATGCATATCTGCTCTGCTCATATTTTGAGGGACATGTAGAGAAAAAAGAATTAGTGAAAAAAATAGGGAAAAGATAGCAGATAGAAGACAGGTAAATTCCATGCCACAGGCTACTGAATTCCCTTTGTAGTGACAAATCTCTCTCTGATTATCAGATTGAATACTTAACATTAATAGAAGCCATTGTATCCAAATCTGTTTAAGCAAGAAGTCAAATTTCTTAAGATTTTTACATCAAAATAATGTATGATGATAAGGAAATTATAGTGACTTTCCGTCTGTGATCAGGGAAGGCTTCTTGGAGGATATTCAACTTAAGCTGAATCCTAAGGGATTTAGGATAATCTGTACAGAATAAAACTGTGGAGGCAAGAGGGATTTTAGATGGTGAAACAGCATAAACGAGGGCTTTAGATACAAAATTCACTTTTGGAACAGAAAGTAGACCAACTTTGTGGATATCACCAAAGATAAGTAGGAGATGATTTCAAAACAACACTTTGAAGTCCAGGTATGAGGAAGCTCAAATGCCAGGGTAAAATGTTTAAATTTTATGTTATAGAAAGTAATGCCTTGTCAGCTGAACATTCATACAATGAAAGTGATATTTTGGTGAAATTGATATAGTAATGCTGTCCACCGTGTGTAGAAGGGGAGGTATCAGGTAAGAAGTAGATTCCATGGTTTAGGGAAGAGATTACGTTATAAAAGGTTAAACTGGAGGGATAGGAGTGAGAATGAAAAACAGCATTGTGGAATTACAAAATAAACGGTGAATAAGGAAAGCATATATATATACACACACACACACACACACAGAGGGAGAGAGAGAGAGAAAGAGAAAGAGAGAGTGAGGGAGAGAGATCAGAGGGTAAAAGAGGTGGCAGAGATGATTCTTATGTTTCCAGCTTGAACAATTTGGAGAAAAATAATGACATTTATACAAACACGTGGGTGTGATATTTTGTCACTGACATTAAACTGAATTGCCAAGACACAGCTTCGAAAGACTACTGATTATCCCCTGGGAATAGTGTCTCTGCGAATCACTTAGCTATCAATAGCTGATGTTGGCAGCTTCTTGGTAGGAAAACAGGCAAATCAGAAAAGTGAGAGGGGTAAGTCAGAAGTACAAGCTTAGTATATCTGAACAAATAATATTAATTATCAGTATTATATTGAAATGGAATAGTCCTGCTTAAAATTTTACCATGATTTTTAACAAATGTAGAAGCTTTTTTCACTTTGTTTATACAATATGCATTTACTGAATCCTTACCCTGTGCAAGGCATAGTGAGGGGCAGGCAAAATGTAAATCTTATCTAAGTAACCCAAAGTCCTTTCAGAGGTCAGAAAAGGGGAAAAATCTACAAGTAAACCTCACAAGGTAGGTGCTATTTGAATGTAGTCTTAAGGACATAAAAGATTGTGAAAGACTTAGGTGAGAAGGAGTGATTTTCAGCTAGACTGGGATGGTATGGGAAAATATTCATCCGTAACAAAATATAAGAAATTTGAGGGGCAGTGTCTACCTTAGTGGGGATACAGGGCACACGGAGAGGAGAAAAATGTATAGGTTTGGACCATATTGTATAGGTCATGAATGCCAAGATCGAGGCTTTGGGCTTTTTAAGTAGGGAATGAGGAGCTACTGAAGGTGTTCAGTTTGATTAAAATAATAAGGCAGCACTCTGCACCAGGCACACACTGGCCCTGCTATCAGTGAAAACTCATCCAATGACTGAATGCCTAAAGGAGTTAACTTGCTATATTACCTCTATGGGGGATATAAAGTTCAACAAATTGCAGACGACACCATTAAAGAATGAACAGCATAGCTGAAGGAGGAAACGGGCAATATATATTCTCATATCCCCACAACACAAGATAGGATTTATGAAACAGATTATACTAGATGTTCAGAAACCACTACAAGATCTTGGTAATACCCACTACTCATTGATTCCGTCCATGAGGCAGGCACTATACTAGATTCATGACATGTTATCATGCCACCTCCCCGCTCAGAACACTTCAGTGTCTTCCCATTGCTTCTAGTAGACAGAACCCCTTACCAAAGCACATAAGCCCCCCAAGACTTGGCCTGGACCTCCTCTCCCAACCTGGTCACAGGAACTTTTTTCTCACACCCTGCACCCCTGCCATGCAGGTACGAGGCTCTTCAAACACAACCAATTCTTTCTTGCCTCAGGGATTCTGTATTTGTTTATTCTGCCAGAAATGGTCTTCCCCAGATTCTTAGAGAACCTGCTTCTTCTCATCCTTCAAGTGTAAATATAAAATAATACTATTTATAGTATTAGTATAAGACTACATAGAAAGTATATAGTATTTTCTCCAAATATAGAAAGCACCTGGCACATAACATACCCCAAAATGTTTGTGGAATCAATGATTGTATGGATCATCTCACTTTATTTCTTGTAACCACTCAGTCATGAATGGCCAAGCTTCAAGATAAAAGAGCAGAGCTTGAAAATATGAAAGTAACTCACCCCAGGTCAGCAACATCATAAGTGTTAGAGCACAGATTGGAAAACTATCCTAAAATCTTACCTGTACCCCACACCATCTTCCTGTATAAAGAAGCAGAAATTGATTCCTTCGAGGAAGTTGCAGCATTTCATCTGGAACTTTGATGGAGGACCTGAAAGGATGATCAAAGAAATACAAAGCAGATGTAATCTGGATCCCTGAGTAGCTGAAATCCCTAAAGAAAGAAAATATCAGTGAGCAAATAGTGGCCTTTGATGATTCTTTTCAAAATAAAGTTTTTTTCTTTTGTTCTTTTCCTACAATAATAATACTGAAATAGTTTGGTATTACTTATCTCATTTAGTCCTTAAAACACTTTAAGACAGATGTTATTATTATCCTCTTTTACACCATAGAAATCAAAAATTGAAGGAAACTGTAGAACTTGCTTTACTCATATGAATAGCAAGTAAGTAGCAGAGGAGAGATTTGATTGAAGGTCTACCTGCCTATATTTTAACTTCAATTCAATAAACATAAATTGTCATTTATAGTCTTTTACCAGACCCCCAAATTCTGGCATTTTTATAGTCTCCCCCATTTTACCAAGAGACATTATAATTCTAGTCAACAAATATTTACTGACTGCCTATTATGTGGTAGATAATTGGCTAAGTGCCAAGAAATAAAATGATAAATAAGACAGATATAGCACCTGCCTTTGGTGAGCTTTGAATTTTAAGATTCAAATCTCTTTCGCGCTTCATGAATATTTTCAGTTTAAGTGAAACAACTTGGATGTGACATTTTCTGCTTCTCAAAATATATCCTGGAATATGGGTAGAATTGGACAAGTATCTCCACAAGGTTTGGGGCATTTTACAGATTTGCAGGTGAATGGTGTGTTCAGTATAACAGATCTCTATTAGACCTTGCTGAGAATAGTTACATGTGGTAGTGCTCAAGGGACAAGAATATACATACAAACACACACATGTATATATGTATATTCCATGGGAGGCATGGCGGTCCGTGAAATGGGGTGTTATCTGGTCCATTTTGGCAAACAAAAAGAAATACAAATTAGGATGAAAAGCAGCAATATGGGAAACAACACGGGGAGGTATGGAGAATGGGAATGGATTGGTGAAAACCATCCTAGTAAATTCTAATTATTGCTCTGCCTATGAAAAGTACATTTTACATATTAAGGTCAAAGTACTAGAAAGAAATAAAGGATGGGAGGGAAAAGAAATCTAAAATCATAAAATATCTTGTTTGCCTTTCATTTTGCCATTTTTGGTAATCTCAAAATAAGGCTTGACCTCTGTTCTCTGTCAATGCCAACTCTCTGAACCTAGGAAATGTAATTAAACTGAGCATGTGTTCTGCATTTCAGAAAATGAACATGTGACCTCTCTGTTGTTTTGCATCAGATTAACTTTGTGTTTAGAAAAAAAATTCAAATCATATGTGTATCTACCATCTGTTTAAACCACGCATTCTTTGATTAAACTAATCTAATGCGATGAAATTTGTTTCCACACATTAACATTGACTTCAGTACCAGGGACCTCATCTCAAAGAATATTGCAGAACCAACTCTCACATGTTTTGATGAGGCTCAGAAGTTAATCTACAGTCTGATGGCCAAGGATTCTTTTCCTCGATTTCTAAAGTCAGAGATTTATAAGAAACTGGTAAATAGCAAACAGGTTGGAAATCATAAAAAATGGCTCCCTTTCTTGTAAAGAAGGTAAATGACAAACTAACAATCAGATTATAATTAGGGGGAAAACAAGTGATAGGATAGATCAACTCAATCACTATACTTCAAGGCTAGAATGTTTTAAATATACAAACACAATGTAAGTTTTTTTAGGGTTTAGAATTCATGTTTTACTCCAATAGAAAAATAATATTTTATATCTGAAGACTGAATGTTTAAGTCATTTGTTTAGAATGTGTTTATCAGGTACTTAAAAATCTCCTACTGGGACAGTACAAAGGAATTTTATAGACATATAGTACACTCAAACCATGTACTATAAGTGGATAAGTGGATATTCTTATGACATTATAAATTCAAGAAACTATATATCTTCATGTTGCTGCATGGGAGACTGTTTAGCATCATATAGATGATTTTAAATACCATTTGCATTATTCAAAACCTCACTTCTGTAAAAAGAGAAATTCTGAACCAAAACATAACCCTTCATTTAGTGTATCAACTATTTCTTTTCAACCAGGATCTGATAATGTGGTGGTTATCTAAACTGGTATGGCCCTCAGATTAATGAAAAAGAAAAATGGCATATATATATATATATATATATATATATATATATATATATATATGCCATTGATCAAACTGTCAAAATAGATCACTTGGTTTAATTCAATGGCACACATAGGCATGTATGAAAAGGACCTTGAGGGTGGGGAGGATTGGTTTTCTTAGATCAATAAAAATATAAAGACACGAGGAGGAATAAGGAACATGGTTAAGTCCTTATTTGATGAACTGCACAGCAGTGACTATCCCATAAAATAAAAAATTACTGCAATATTATCTACCAAAATAACTGTGGAGTTAAGTTTCTATTCACCCTTTCAGCACTGGAACTTGTTTATAAAACTCAAAGAGATGTTTTTAAATGCAGTTATTTTGAGATGTTCCTAAAATTGTCCTCTTTCTACATGTAAATGTCCCATGATAATTACGAATAATTTCACGTTAATATGAAAAGCTATAAAGATTCAACAGATCTTCCATGCTTCCATTTTATTTTCACAGATTTATTTAACTTTGTTGATATCTGTATTTTGCAGATTATTTGAACATTAGAAAATGCAGGAAAAATAGCAGGATTTATTTTATGTTTCTACAAACCATTCATTTGATAGACAAAATTTTGTCTCCCCTTTGTGTTGAAAAATAAACACATGCAAATGGAGCATTCCCTGGACACTTGCAAATTCTTTAAAGGAAGACATTATGCACACTGATTGTGAATATTCAGTCCCCCTTAAGGCGCACTTAATGGAAGAGTTATATATACCCTTTTCAACATTTCTTTTGAAGGTTCCAACCTTAATTTAGTCTCTACTTAAATAGGAAATTTAAAAATTATTCCTAGAGATGAAAAAAAAACTTTAAAAGACAGAAGGGACCTTAGAAATTAAAATCACATCCCCTCCTTTTAGACGTAAAACACCAAGATCTCGGTTATTTCTTAAGGGCACGTGCTGATAAGATATATCAGAGCTGGTAGGAACAGTGCTTTTCCCACGGGGCCACAGCCAACACCTTGTTCTCACAGCAGGAGAGTAATCTCCTCCCCATTAGAACTGCCCGGGCCTGAGAATCTACTATCCTACTCATCCTCAAATACCGGGCACTGTTCCTTTCATTGAATATGCAAATTGACCTTTTACCGTCAGTTTGCAAATTCCTTCTTGTTGTCATAGAGCAAGACTTCCTGTTCAGAGATTGCCTCTCAGGTTTTCTCTAAGAATGAACAGTCAGTCACAAATCAAACTTTCACCACCTAGAAGCAGATGATTGGCAGGGGGTAAAAATACAGTGGGTGTCAAAATGATCTGTTAAAAAATTGGATGTTGAATGACCTCTAATAGAGCCCAACCAGAGACCCTCAACTGCAATCCTTCCCTCTCACCTCCTCAACTCATTCCCCATCCCAGGCTATAATTATAGATGTTCTGACTTAATAGAACAGAAAAGAAAACAATCGCAAGTTTTGGGAATAAAATCAATTTCAGGTTTTTGGAACACTTGGTAGTGAGGAATTTCGGTAAAATATCAGATGTATATCTTTCATATGTTGTTCTCTGTATGTCTCTTTCACTCCATATGTTACTTTATTCATCAGTTATCACTGATGAGTGATTTTATGGATGGAATTTTTAAATAAAAGATTAACTTGCAAAAAAAATGAATAACAACATTAACACTCCTGTTAACATACTTAAATATTCATTAATTGTGTAATGCCATTTTCTAAAAATATTTACATCGGTTTTAAGAAATGAAGTACTTATATTAAAAACTAAGCTAAGCAGTAAGCAGTAATAAAATTACAAGATACTGACATAGATATGATCTTCAAATTATAAGAAGAGTTCTCCCAAGCACAGTGTTTTCTATTTCCTGACAGAAATAGAATATTCCTACAAAATATATTTTAAAGCAATTTATGTTTGCCCTCCATTAGATGAGACCTAAAGAAATCAAACGATATACATATTCCAAAAAGAATTTTAGCTTCTTTAACAATCCAATGTGGAGCTACAATCCATGAATTTATCTAAAATCCTTTTGAATTTATTTAAATATCAAATAGTGAAAATTCATCAAAAATGAGTACTGATTCCTATAAGTTTATGCAAATACTTGCATAGGAAGGATATATTTCAGCCTCAAAATATAATCAATAGATTTTTTTTTTTTTTACTAATACTATATTATAAAAATCTAAAACCTTTAGGGCATTACAAACATGAGCTAGTGTCAAATTTTATTTTCCCAAACTTTTTTTTAGTCTGTGTTTATATAGAATTCATTCTATTCACCTTCACTGTTTTACTTTTTTCTAGAGTTTTCTAATTTTGTGTCATGTAGTAACTAAGCGTATCCATAATTTTCCTGATGAGAGTACATGCTGATATAATAAAAGCAAAAAAAAGTGTTTTTCTGTTTCCTTTCTAATATCCTTTCTAATAAGCTTAGTATCATCTTGGCTTTTAAACAAATAGTAGCATTCTGGCCCATAACTTTGGAGAATAGTCTGGATTTATTTTCCAATATTTCAAGAAAAGGTCAAATCCATTATCCAGGACTTGAAGTTTAGATTAAATGGATCTTCCTTTCATTTAAATGGAAGCTGATCAGCTAATCTTCCAAATCATACACGCCATGTCCTAACTTAAGTAATCAATACGAATCATTGTTAGATAACTAAAGAGATCCATTAAAAAAAAAAAAGAAAATGCTCTTTAAAAACAAAAACAATTTGGTCTCATACATTTATTTCCTGTGCAAAAATTCCATTTCTAACCTTCACCCACAAAATCCCTATATCAGTTTCACCCAATTATAGCTAACGTGGGTCTGATTTGCTTCCCAACTACACAATCTTGTAATTT